>NC_138294.1:15564106-15616606 GCF_965601325.2 Salmo salar
CGTCTATAGGCCTGTGGTCAAAAGCAGTGCTCTATATAGGGAATAGGGTGCTATTTGGGATGCAACCGTGGTGAACGGAACAAGACTCACCACAGTTCACACGGCTCATTGTAAACCATGCTATTGAAAACTAGAACTCTGCATGAGAAAACCTAGTTCTTTATTAAGATAATAGCTCTCTAATGAGCCCAAAAGTGTTTTTCTTTTTTTTTAATTCAGACAGAACACCAGAAGAGGCTGCATTTTATGAGAGTATAACTGGTATTTTTCCACAAAATGACTTTTAATTCACTGCCATCGGGTCAAAATGTATGATCTCTTCTGAATATTAACATTGTTTTGAGTCGCACCCTCTCTCGCTATGTCCCTAACATGAAATATCAACTACTCAGAGACCCTAAAGCCTGGCCGTTAAGAGTCTGTCAGAGATATCACATGACCAGAAGTCAGCTCGCGGCCCCATATAAAATAACATGCTTTTAACGGTGCTGGTTTTATTGCACAGCGTGTTGATTCATGACACCCCAGCCACCATACATCAGTCTAGTGAAGATAACTCTACAACCCCTCATGGCCATCCATTATTAATGGGATCTGAAGGGGAGCTGGATATTCTTCAGGCTGATGATTCAGTCTTGGTAGGCATCCCAAATGGCACCCCGTTCTCAAATTGAGTGCACTACTTTTGACCAGTATGTACATGTATTATATTAAGTAGAATTCAACTGTGAAATCCACCAGTTATACCAGAAGAGGAAAATTATATAGGGCTTCATTCATCATACTTAGGTTATGTCCCAACTCACACCCTACTCCCTATTTAGTGCACTACTTTTGACCAGGGCCCATAGGGTTCTAGTCAAAAGTAGTGCACTATAATATATAGGGAATATGGTGCCATTTGGGACAAACCCAATTGAGTAGTTCGGCGGCAAAGTGAGGAAAAACGAGTCAGGGACAGAGTGTAACCTCAGTGCTCTCCATTCCCCAGTACATAACACCTTGGTCCAGTCAGGGACAGTGGAACCTCAGTACTATCCATTCCCCAGGACATAAAACCCTGGTCCAGTCAGGGACAGTAGAACCTCAGTGCTATCCATTCCCCAGTACATATCGCCTTGGTCCAGTCAGGGACAGTAGAACCTCAGTACTATCCATTCCCCAGGACATAAAACCCTGGTCCAGTCAGGGACAGTAGAACCTCAGTACTATCCATTCCCCAGGACATAAAACCCTGGTCCAGTCAGGGACAGTAGAACCTCAGTACTATCCATTCCCCAGTACATAAAACCCTGATCCAGTCAGGGACAGTAGAACCTCAGTACTATCCATTCCCCAGTACATAAAACCCTGGTCCAGTCAGGGACAGTGTAACCTCAGTGCTCTCCATTCCCCAGTACATAAAACCCTGGTCCAGTCAGGGACAGTAGAACCTCAGTACTATCCATTCCCCAGTACATAAAACCCTGATCCAGTCAGGGACAGTAGAACCTCAGTACTATCCATTCCCCAGTACATAAAACCCTGGTCCAGTCAGGGACAGTGTAACCTCAGTGCTCTCCATTCCCCAGTACATAAAACCCTGGTCCAGTCAGGGACAGTAGAACCTCAGTACTATCCATTCCCCAGGACTTTAAAACCTGGTCCTCCAGCGTCTCTCAGTCAGAAAGTGGCAAACCGTAAATTGACTCATGACAGTTGTGTGAGGGAATGACTCCTACATCTCTTCCCTGAAAATGTCTCTCCCCCACACTGCTGCTCAGGAGAGGACAGTTAACAGCATACTCAAAAATTAACTTCCTCTCTCCTTCCCTCTCACTCTGTCTCAAAAGAGCCATTTACTATCAACCGGCTAATTATAAAATGGCCGAGGTGGGGCATGGTGGAGGATAGTACAATACCTGTAGAGGATGTTATTATAAAAAATAAATGAATACATCTCTTCTTCTCTTCTCACCTTCAGTGGCTGCTTTCCAACTCGTTTTTTACTCCTCGTTGGCTGACTCCCTCCGGTCCCTACCGACATTGCTATTCTCATCACTCCGGTGATATTTTAAACGAATGAAAACAATATGCTTTCTGTCTGGTGTGTATAGATGGAGACAAGATATTCACTGTCTAATGAGTCTCAGTGTGGTGAGTTTAATGCATTTTCTAGAGGTTGGTTAGGAAACAAATCCTCTTCCTAATCACAATAGATGGGCTCGGTCACATTGAAGGCTTGAAGAGACAGCTATTGTAACACGACAACAGAGAAGAGAAGATTTGAGTAGAATATATTATAGGATGATTATAATAAGGGATTGTTTTTATGAAGTAACCATGGCGGCGGGGGCAGTGTGTGTTTCTCTATACCACAGTCTGACAGTCATAAGAATACAGTTCAGTAATGTAAAATCACTGTTTCAGTTATGGTTGAAATGCGTGGGTGGGAACTTTGTTGCGTCCCAACTGGGCACACAAAATGGTGGCGCCCCAGCTGACCTCAACCGCCGCTTCCTGGGTTTTTAACTGTCACATGACCAACTGGGCCCAGACCCAGAGGTGGTGGAGATGGTAGTTGGGAGAATGGCAGTGAGTCATGAGAGAGAGAGACACACACACAACCCAGCGGGGTGTTAATTACAGCGTACAAAGTGTGTTTTTCCCTCAAAGCCGCATCACTCTCCTCAGAGGGACACTGAGGCTCTGGGTCCGCGTCTTAAACATCCCTTGTTTCGCAGCTCAGCGCTCCGCACCGCGTCTCCGCCCGGTGTACACAGCAATTTATTTTAATGACATCCCACCCTGGGAGATGGTGTTTGTTGCTTTGCCGACGAGGTGGGGTCTGCATATATATATATTGATGTATACATTTACGGCACGGCTGGCTCTCACAGTGCAGCCACACCTGCAGCTACTGTTATGTTCAAAGACAACTAAAAATAAATGTCCTTTTTTTCTGTGAGTTACACACAAAGGAAAGCGAAAAAAAGTTGCGATTCTCTCGACTCATCTCTGTGGAGACCACAAGGGAGGGATGGGATATGCAAACGAGGCCTTGATTTCCTCTGTAACCGCGCTAACCTCTGGCACCGGCTTTCTTCTAAGGTTGTCGGCAGCCGAGCTCGTTGTTAGAGTCAGGTATAAAATAGCCCGTCGCCCCGGTAACGCCCCTGTAACATCTCCACTGGGCTATTTTTGGCGAACACACCCGACTAAGCACAAGAGCTGTGGTCCCTGCGGCAACGCGGCTGTTGCCGTCTCCGACGCTTCTGGTGGTTAAAGGAAGCCTCTCCAAGGATATGGGCTCGAAGACTAAGATGAGGGCTGGATGAAGTTTTCCAGAGGATAAAAATATTCATAAGGAAATAAGTTTAACGTCATCTTCCTTGATTAGGTAGGTGGAGGGGCCTTCCCTTGAATGAAATTATTCTGACTTTAAAGGATTTGTCCAACGATAGCATCTTGACTAAAACAGTGGCTCTTTAATATTGCACAGTACCAGTGGATGGTATCTTAAGACTTAGAGAGGATGTTTTTCCCTTCATTAATTAAAGGGCCATTTGATGTTTTGTTTATAGGGGAAAATAGGCTGGTGTTTCATGGAATGATCAAAGCTCATGTTCTGCCATCTTATTTTGGTTCCTGTTTGAAACTCCAGAGGAGAGCTGTTTGAGTGGTGTCGTGCCCTTCTGGTTCCCCTGGGGATCCGCTTCAGGCAGTGTTTGGTTCCACCTGAGCACTTTAATTAATTAATGAATAAGCGCCGATTAAACCGCTAATTGAAAAGTGATGAGTCATGATTGTCTTCTTTACTTTGCCCAGAGAGAGAGAGAGAGAGAGAGAGAGAGAGAGAGAGAGAGAGAGAGAGAGAGAGAGAGAGAGAGAGAGAGAGAGAGAGAGAGATATATATATAGTGAGCGAGATATAGAGATAGAGATATGGAGATAGAGATAGAAGTTAACTGAAAGACATGCTTGGATGTTTCATATGACTTCTCTTTCCCCCAGGGAGCTACTGTATGTTATTACCACAGCTAGTCAACATCATATCCAGTCAAATAATATTTCTAAATCATTAAAATGTGTATTTATGCTTGATTGAGCTGGCCTGGTTTAATGAACATATCGAATAGTCTCAAAAACGTCAAACCTCGTCCACCAGACAGGCAAAAAAGTATTTGAAAGATTTCAAATTTCGCCAAGTCTGATCATATCAGATATAATGTCTAGTCAAAAAAATGAACATATCTTTATTAAAAAAGATGAAAATAACTGTCAAAAAAAGCGCTATATTGTTAGGTGAGGTGATTGATTTTCTTAACTGAGGCTCCAGGTACATGTGTTTAAATGGGAGTGCTAGAAAGTTTCTCTCCACTTCTCAGATCAACGTGTGTACAGCCCTAGAAGAAAAAAATATATAGAAAATGCCTGAGCGACTTCAAAAACCCTCCGCCTCAATGCAGCAGAAATAAAAAATACAAAAAAGTGTGCAATTAAACGTTACTTTTGAAAATTATATTTAGAGGACATGAGAAGGAAATGCAAATTGTGTTTGTGAGTTATATAATTGCCTTGTTTTCGCTGTTTTTCCTCGACTCCCCTAGAGGATAAAATAAGGATCAAAATAAGATGGCCACTGCACTTGTGTCTGGTAGGAGTTTCCATGGAAATGTGAGTGACCACATATTAAGGTCTTGTCGTCTGTCCTCGGTTGCAACACTCATTAAAGTTCCAAACTGCCTCTGGAAGCAACGTCAGCACAAGAACTGCTTGTCAGGAGCTCCATTAAATGGGTTTCCATGGCCGAGCAACTGCCCACAAGCCTAAGATCATCATACGCAATGTCAAGCGCTGGTTGGAGTGATGTAAAGCTCGCCGCCATTGGACTCTTGAGCAGTGGAAACGCATTCTCTTGGAGTGATGAATTGCACTTCACAATCTGGCAGTCCGACGGACGAATCTGGGTTTGGCGGATGCCAAGAGAACGCTACCGGCCCAAATGCATAGTGCCAACTGTAAAGTTTGGTGGAAGAGGAATAATGGTCTGGGGCTGTTTTTCATGGTTTGGGCTAGGTCCCTTAGTTTCAGTGAAGGGACATCTTAATTCTACAGCATACAATGACATTTTAGACGATTCTGTGCTTCCAACTTTGTGGCAACAGTTTGGGGAAGGACCTTTCCTGTTTCAGCAGGACAATGCCCCCATGTACAAAGCGAGGTCTATAACGAAATGGTTTGTCGAGATCAGTGTGGAAGAACTTGACTGGCCATAACAGAGCTCTGACCTCAACCCCATCGAACACCTTTGGGATGAATTGCAACGCCGACTGCAAGCCATGCCTAATCACCCAACATCTGTGCCTGACCTCACTAATGTTCTTGTGGCTGAATGGAAGCAAGTCCTCGGAGCAATGTTCCAACATCTAGTGGAAAGCCATCCCAGAAGAGTGGAGGCTGTTATAGCAGAAAAGTGTGGATCAACTCTCAAATGAATGCCCATGACTTTGGAGATGAGATGTTCGACGAGCAGGTGTCTACATACTTTTGGTAATGTAGTGTAGGTTACAAAACCTTCTCTGTCATTGGTCACCAATAGATTTCCCAGCAGAAGTAGTTGTGAATATAAATCCTAGACGCAGGTGAGTAGTTCAAAAAGTAGAAAACTTGTCTTGAAAAATGCCTTGCTGCCAAATGATTACAAAGTCCCCATTGAATCTTCACATCTATGTTTTTCTATAGAGTCTGGTCCCAGAGGATTAACGGTATCCCACTGACCTGAAATGTACATCACTCGCCCAGACCTCTGCACTGACCTTTTTACAAGGAGCACGTGTGCGCCTAAGTTGGAAAATGTAGGAGCACACAAAGAAATTTAGGAGCACAATGAAAAATATTTCAGATAATAAAGCTAGAATCCTTCATTTTTCTAGGCGCACTGGTGTTCCTAAATAAACATTCCAGGTTGCACAGCTACATATTTAGGTGCATATGCGTGTAAAATGGTCCCACTGGGACCTGATCTGTATCTCATTGACTTGAACTGTATACCAATGTATAACAGTGTACCACTGACCTCTTTTACAGTACATTTCAGCTCACAAACCTGAAGAAAACAACTATTCTTAGATACAGTACATGCAACACTTTAAAGGGGAAATCTGGGATTGGTAAAACATTCTTTTACTTCTAAATTAATAATTTAAATGCTTAACTGATTCTTAAAGAATATAACTCATCAATAAACGTAGAAATGCATCAATGAATTTGAGAGGGTTTCCATTTCTCCAGCCCTATCCCTCATCTGATTACCAGAAAAAAGTGATGGGGTAACCACTTTGTTGTTGCTTGAATTCCAGATTGCCCTTTTAAAGTAGGTACCAGCAGACCTAACATCTAGCAGCACTGCAATATGCTGTAAAACCTACGGTGATGATCTGCTAAGAAGGAGTAACTAGCACAGCAGGGCTATGATTACCACTCACAAGCTGGGCTGCTTTGGTTCTGACTCAAATCTGTTTTTCCTCAGGCATTAAGTGGAGAAAATCTGACACCCTAGTCTGTGTGATTGACAGCGAAACTGACAGAACCGTCTTGCTTCGTTTACGTCATTGACGGTCCCTCATTATACAGTACTGACAGAGAGAGACGAGGGAGGAGAGAGAGGACGTGTCCAAATAACCATAGTAAATAGTATGACTTTGGGGCATGCAAAAATGTTAATGTTTTATAGTATGTGAAACTTTAAAAATGAAGTATGCTTTAAATGCCAGGATGTCATACTCTTTTCGACTTATCATCAAGTAGAATTCACTGCACACTATTTAGGAAGAGTAATCGTCTTTTCATACCTACACGTTTTCTTTTTACAACAGCTAATAAAATTAGAATAGGGGACGCACTTCACAAAAATGAACAAATGGCGGCGAACAAGCGTCATTGCCTTGATTTGATTTGTTGATTTGTGTCGCTTACTGCATTCGTGCTCACCAAACAGAACATTCTAAATAGTATGTAATATGATTAGTACCCAGTAGGGGGGGGGGGGGGTAAGCGAAAGACGCAGATAAATGAACAAAAGATGAACAAACAGATTTCAGTGGTAAACAACAGATCAGGTGGATGTTGATAATGTCCGCTGACAGACAGTCAGTCCTACGACAGATGGTGGTATTCCTTCTCATGTAACTTGGACGCTTTGATTAGATGTTTGTTTGGCCGCTAACTTGGCATCGTCCTGCCGTCCTGATGCAATGCAACACCAACCAGAACAGGAACAAGAGAAAACATCAACAACAACAGTGAAATGCTAATAATGAGTTGTGGAGACTGGAAGTCCCTTATGTTGGAGCTGGACTGTGTTTGGACTTGACAGAAAACTGAGCTGAAAACTTGAGAGGAGTTGGGGTATAGTGAGGGAAAAAAGTATTTGATCCCCTGCTGATTTTGTACGTTTGCCCACTGACAAAGAAATTACCAGTCTATAATTTTAATGGTAGGTTTATTTGAACAGTGAGAGACAGAATAACAACAAAAAAATCCAGAAAAACGCATGTCAAAAATTGTATAAATTGATTTGCATTTTAATGAGGGAAATAAGTATTTGACCCCACTCAATCAGAAAGATTTCTTGCTCTCAGGTGTCTTTTATACAGGTAACGAGCTGAGATTAGGAGCACACTCTTAAAGGGAGTGCTCCTAATCTCAGCTTGTTACCTGTACAAAAGACACCTGTCCACAGAAGCAATCGATCAATCAGATTCCTAACTCTCCACCATGGCCAAGACCAAAGAGCTCTCCAAGAATGTCAGGGACAAGATTGTAGACCTAGACAAGGCTGGAATGGGCTACAAGACCATCGCCAAGCAGCTTGGTGAGGTGACAACAGTTGGTGCGATTATTCGCAAATGGAAGAAACACAAAAGAACTGTCAATCTCCCTCGGGCTGGGGCTCCATGCAAGATCTCACCTCGTGGAGTTGCAATGATCATGAGAACGGTGAGGAATCAACCCAGAACTACACGGGAGGATCTTGTCAATGATCTCAAGGCAGCTGGGACCATAGTCACCAAGAAAACAATTGGTAACACACTACGCCGTGAAGGACTGAAATCCTGCAGCGCCCGCAAGGTCCCCCTGCTCACGAATACATATACATGCCCGTCTGAAGTTTGCCAATGAACATCACAATGATTCAGAGGACAACTGCGTGAAAGTGTTGTGGTCAGATGAGACCAAAATGGAGCTCTTTGGCATCAACTCAACTCGCCGTGTTTGGAGGAGGAGGAATGCTGCCTATGACCCCAAGAACACCATCCCCACCGTCAAACATGGAGGTGGAAACATTATGCTTGGGGGTGTTTTTCTGCTAAGGGGACAGGACAACTTCACCGCATCAAAGGGACGATGGACGGGGCCATGTACCGTCAAATCTTGGGTGAGAACCTCCTTCCCTTAGCCAGGGCATTGAAAATGGGTCGCGGGTATTCCAGCATGACAATCACCCAAAACACACGGCCAAGGCAACAAAGGAGTGGCTCAAGAAGAAGCACATTAAGGTCCTGGAGTGGCCTAGCCAGTCTCCAGACCTTAATCCCATAGAAAATCTGTGGAGGGAGCTGAAGGTTCGAGTTGCCAAACGTCAGCCTCGAAACCTTAATGACTTGGAAAAGATCTGCAAAGAGGAGTGGGACAAAATCCCTCCTGAGATGTGTGCAAACCTGGTGGCCAACTACAAGAAACGTCTGACCTCTGTGATTGCCAACAAGGGTTTTGCCACCAAGTACTAAGTCATGTTTTGCAGAGGGGTCAAATACTTATTTCCCTCATTAAAATGCAAATAATTTTATAACATTTTTGACATGCGTTTCTCTGGATTTTTGTTGTTGTTGTTATTCTGTCTCTCACTGTTCAAATAAACCTACCATTAAAATTATAGACTGATCATTTCTTTGTCAGTGGGCAAATGTGCAAAATCAGCAGGGGATGAAATACTTTTTTCCCTCACTGTATATCTACACAGAGCATGGAGAGGAGTTGGGGTATATCTGCACAGAGCATGGAGAGGAGTTGGGGTATATCTACACAGTTCATGGAGAGGAGTTGAGGTATATCTACACAGTTCATGGAGAGGAGTTGGGGTATATCTACACAGTTCATGGAGAGGAGTTGAGGTATATCTACACAGTGCATGGAGAGGAGTTGGGGTATATCTACACAGTTCATGGAGAGGAGTTGAGGTATATCTACACAGTTCATGGAGAGGAGTTGGGGTATAGCTACAGTATTCAGACCCCTTGACTTTTCCCACACTTTGTTACTTTACAGCCTTATTCAAAAATAGATTAAATCCAGTTTTTCCTCATCAATCTACAGACAATACCCCATAATGACAAAGCGAAAACAGGCTTTTACAAATGTTTGCAAATTTATTACAAATTTAAAACAGAAATACCTTATTTAGATAAGTATTCAGACCCTTTGCTATGAGACTCTAAATTGAGCTCCGGTGCATCCTGTTTCCATTGATCATCCTTGAGATGTTTCTACAACTTGATTGGAGTCCACCTGTGGTAAATTAAATTGATTGGACATGATTTGGAAAAGCACACACCTGTCTATATAAGATCCCACAGTTGACAGTCCATGTAAGAGCCAAAACCAAGCCATGAGGTCGAAGGAATTGTCTGAAGAGCTCCGAGACAGGATTGTGTCGAGGCACAGATCCATCATTCTTAAAAATGGAAGAAATTTGGAACCACCAAGACTCTGCCTAGAGCTGGCCGCCCGGCCAAACTGAGCAATCAGGGGACAAGGGCCTTGGTCAGGGAGGTGACCAAGAACCCGGTCACTCTGACAAAGCTCCAGAGTTCCTCTGTGGAGATGGGAGAACCTTCCAGAAGGACAACCATCTCTGCAGCACTCCACCAATTAGGCCTTTATGGTAGAGTGGCCAGACAGAAGCCACTCCTCAGTAAAATGCGCACAGCCCGCTTGGAGTTTGCCAAAAGGCACCTAAAGACTCTTAGACCATGAGAAACAAGATTCTCTGGTCTGATGAAATCAAGATTGAACTCTTTGGGCTGAATGCCAAGCGTCACGTCTGGAGGAAACCTGGCACCATCCCTACGGTGAAGCATGGTGGTGGCAGCATCATGCTGTGGGGATGTTTTTCAGCGGCAGGGACAGGGAGACTAGTCAGGATCGAGGGAAAGATGAAAGGAGCAAAGTACAGATAGATCCTTGATGAAAACCTGTTCCAGAGTGCTCAGGACCTCAGACCGAGGCGAAGGTTCACCTTCCAACAGGACAATGACTCTAAGCACACAGACAAGACAACGCAGGAGTGGCTTTGGGACAAGTCTATGAATGTCCTTGAGTGGCCCAGCCAGAGCCCGAACACGATCAAACATCTCTGGAGACTTGAAAATAGCTGTGCAGTGACGCTCCCCATCCAACCTGACAGAGCTTGAGAGGATCTGCAGAGAAGAATGAAACTGCCCAAATACAGATGTGCCAAGCTTGTAGCGTCATACCGTCAGATGTGCCAAGCTTGTAGCGTCAGACTCAAGTCTGTAATCACTGCCAAAGGTGCTCCAACAAAGTACAAACTAAAGAGTCTGAATACTTATGTAAATGTGATATTTCATAACATTTTTGTGAGTAAAAATGTCTAAAAACCTGTTTTTGCTTTTTCATTATGGGGTATTGTGTGTAGATTGATAAGGGGAAAAAACAATTTAATACATTTTAGAATAAGGCTGTAACGTAACAAAATGTGGAAAAAAGTCAAGGGGTCTGAATACTTTCCGAACGCACTGTATGTACCTATCTACCTCAATTACGGCGTACCCCTGCACATCGACTCGGTACGGGTACCCTGTATCACAGTAGGTTTGACCTTCATTGGGGAGGACAGGCTCATGGTAATGGCTGGAGGGGAATGGTATCAAATACATGGTTTCCATGTGTTTGACGCCATTCCATTTGCTCTGTTACGGCCATTACTATGATCTGTCCTCCCCTCAGCAGCCTCCTTTGCCGTGAATATAGCCAAGTTCTTGTTATTATTTTTTGTTTTCTCTTACGGGTGAGAGCCCATAAGTAAGCATTTCACTGTTAGTCTACACCTGTTGTTTACGAAGCATGGGACAAATAACATGTGATTTGATGTTGATGTGGTACTGTTGTAATATTGACTGTATCACTGCATACTCTATAACTACTAGTGATGGTGCACCAGAGGAGGCTGCTGAGGGGAGGACGGCTCATAGTAATGGCTGGAATGGAGTCAATGGAATGGCATCAAACACGTGGTTTTCCAGTCCTTATTATGAGCCGTCCTCCCCTCAGCAGCCTCCAGTGCTGCAGCTCTACTGTCTAGAACAGTAGATGAGAGAGAAACACACACCTTCTACGTCACCACGTTTACCTACGTTCATTCTTCAGTCATCGGCTGCAGCTGATTCTCTCACACACACCTACCTAACCTTCTGTCTCTCTACATCCTTTTCTCTCTTCTCCTCTGCATGTCTCGCTCTTTCCTCTTCTCCTCTGCATGTCTCGCTCTCTTTCCTCTTCTCTTCATGTCGCGCTCTCTTTCCTCTTCATGTCTCGCTCTCTTTCCTCTTCTCCTCTGCATGTCTCGCTCTCTTTCCTCTTCTCCTCTTCATGTCTCGCTCTCTTTCCTCTTCTCCTCTGCATGTCTCGCTCTCTTTCCTCTTCTCCTCTGCATGTCTCGCTCTCTTTCCTCTTCTCCTCTGCATATCTCGCTCTCTTTCCTCTTCTCCTCTGCATGTCTCGCTCTTTCCTCTTCTCCTCTGCATGTCTCGCTCTCTTTCCTCTTCTCTTCATGTCTCGCTCTCTTTCCTCTTCATGTCTCGCTCTCTTTCCTCTTCTCCTCTGCATGTCTCGCTCTCTTTCCTCTTCTCCTCTGCATGTCTCGCTCTCTTTCCTCTTCTCCTCTGCATGTCTCGCTCTCTTTCCTCTTCTCCTCTGCATATCTCGCTCTCTTTCCTCTTCTCCTTTTCATGTCTCGCTCTCTTTCCTCTTCTCCTTTTCATGTCTCGCTCTCTTTCCTCTTCTCCTCTGCATGTCTCGCTCTCTTTCCTCTTCTCCTCTGCATATCTCGCTCTCTTTCCTCTTCTCCTCTGCATGTCTCGCTCTCTTTCCTCTTCTCCTCTGCATATCTCGCTCTCTTTCCTCTTCTCCTCTGCATGTCTCGCTCTCTTTCCTCTTCTCCTCTGCATATCTCGCTCTCTTTCCTCTTCTCCTCTGCATGTCTCGCTCTCTTTCCTCTTCTCCTCTGCATGTCTTGCTCTCTTTCCTCTTCTCCTCTGCATGTCTCGCTCTCTTTCCTCTTCTCCTCTGCATGTCTCGCTCTCTTTCCTCTTCTCCTCTCCTCTCCTGTCCTCTCTCTCTCTCTCTGGCTCTCTCTGTCCCTCTCTCTGTCCCTCTCTCTGTCCCTCTCTCTGTCTCTCTCTCTGTCTCTCTGTCATTTGGTCAGACACTGTCAAATAAAACACATTCAGACCTCAAGAGCTCAACTCCTTCAGAACAGGTGTGTGTGATATAACGGTACTAATCAGATAGGTAGGAGTGTCTCTTTTCTCAGTTTGTCACATTATCATTTATTAAGTAGATTGAGTACAGCAGTTGAAATGAACCTCCCACCCCATGCACCCTGTCCCCGTGTCTGCAGCCTCTCAGCTAGCAGCATCAAGTAGCCTCTTCACCCTTCACTCTGAAGACGGCGCCTCAGACTCACTTTATAAGGAAGCTGAAAAAGAGAGAGACAGAGAGACAGAGCGTGTGATTACAGACCGCTAGCCAGTTAGTGTGTGACACTAAGTCAACTGCGATCTGACTGTATTAAGTGCCGTTCAGTAGATTTCATTGTGATCTGACTGTATTAAGTGTCGTTCAGTAGATTTCATTGTGATCTGACTGTATTAAGTGTCGTTCAGTAGATTTCATTGTGACCTGACTGTAATAAGTGTTGTTCAGTAGATTTCATTGTGATCTGACTGTATTATTAAGTGTTGTTCAGTAGATTTCATTGTGATCTGACTATTATTAAGTGTTGTTCAGTAGATTTCATTGTGATCTGACTGTATTATTAAGTGTTGTTCAGTAGATTTCATTGTGATCTGACTGTATTAAGTGTCGTTCAGTAGATTTCATTGTGATCTGACTGTATTATTAAGTGTCGTTCAGTAGATTTCATTGTGATCTGACTGTATTAAGTGTCGTTCAGTAGATTTCATTGTGATCTGACAGTATTAAGTGTCGTTCAGTAGATTTCATTGTGATCTGACTGTATTAAGTGTCGTTCAGTAGATTTCATTGTGATCTGACTGTATTAAGTGTCGTTCAGTAGATTTCATTGTGACCTGACTGTATTAAGTGTCGTTCAGTAGATTTCATTGTGATCTGACTGTATTATTAAGTGTCGTTCAGTAGATTTCATTGTGATCTGACTGTATTATTAAGTGTCGTTCAGTAGATTTCATTGTGATCTGACTGTATTATTAAGTGTCGTTCAGTAGATTTCATTGTGACCTGACTGTATTATTAAGTGTCGTTCAGTAGATTTCATTGCGACCTGACTGTATTAAGTGTCGTTCTGTAGATTACATTGCGATCTGACTGTATTAAGTGTCGTTCAGTAGATTTCATTGCGATCTGACTGTATTAAGTGTCGTTCAGTAGATTTCATTGCGATCTGACTGTATTAAGTGTTGTTCAGTAGATTTCATTGTGATCTGACTGTATTATTAAGTGTTGTTCAGTAGATTTCATTGTGATCTGACTGTATTATTAAGTGTCGTTCAGTAGATTTCATTGTGATCTGACTGTATTATTAAGTGTTGTTCAGTAGATTTCATTGTGATCTGACTGTATTATTAAGTGTCGTTCAGTAGATTTCATTGTGATCTGACTGTATTAAGTGCCGTTCAGCAGATTTCATTGTGATCTGACTGTATTAAGTGTCGTTCAGTAGATTTCATTGTGATCTGACTGTATTAAGTGTCGTTCAGTAGATTTCATTGTGACCTGACTGTAATAAGTGTTGTTCAGTAGGTTTCATTGTGATCTGACTGTATTATTAAGTGTTGTTCAGTAGATTTCATTGTGATCTGACTGTATTATTAAGTGTTGTTCAGTAAATTTCATTGTGATCTGACTGTATTAAGTGTCGTTCAGTAGATTTCATTGTGATCTGACTGTATTAAGTGTCGTTCAGTAGATTTCATTGTGATCTGACTGTATTATTAAGTGTCGTTCAGTAGATTTCATTGTGATCTAACTGTATTAAGTGCCGTACAGTAGATTTCATTGTGATCT
The DNA here is from genome assembly GCF_965601325.2 of Salmo salar. Taxonomy (NCBI): domain Eukaryota; kingdom Metazoa; phylum Chordata; class Actinopteri; order Salmoniformes; family Salmonidae; genus Salmo; species Salmo salar. The sequence continues at coordinate 15,578,434 of NC_138294.1, forward strand.
GACTGTATTTAGTGTCGTTCAGTAGATTTCATTGTGATCTGACTGTATTAAGTGTCGTTCAGTAGATTTCATTGTGACCTGACTGTATTAAGTGTCGTTCAGTAGATTTCATTGTGATCTGACTGTATTAAGTGTCGTTCAGTAGATTTCATTGTGATCTGACTGTATTAAGTGTCGTTCAGTAGATTTCATTGTGATCTGACTGTATTAAGTGTCGTTCAGTTGATTTCATTGCGATCTGACTGTATTAAGTGTCGTTCAGTAGATTACATTGCGATCTGACTGTATTAAGTGTCGTTCTGTAGATTACATTGCGATCTGACTGTATTAAGTGTCGTTCTGTAGATTTCTTGGCGATCTGACTGTATTAAGTGTCGTTCAGTAGATTTCATTGCGATCTGACTGTATTAAGTGTTGTTCAGTAGATTTCATTGTGATCTGACTGTATTATTAAGTGTTGTTCAGTAGATTACATTGTGATCTGACTGTATTATTAAGTGTTGTTCAGTAGATTACATTGTGATCTGACTGTATTATTAAGTGTTGTTCAGTAGATTTCATTGTGATCTGACTGTATTAAGTGTCGTTCAGAAGATTTCATTGTGATCTGACTGTATTAAGTGTCGTTCAGTAGATTTCATTGTGATCTGACTGTATTAAGTGTCGTTCAGTAGATTTCATTGTGATCTGACTGTATTAAGTGTCGTTCAGTAGATTTCATTGTGACCTGACTGTATTAAGTGTCGTTCAGTAGATTTCATTGTGATCTGACTGTATTATTAAGTGTTGTTCAGTAGATTTCATTGTGATCTGACTGTATTATTAAGTGTTGTTCAGTAGATTTCATTGTGATCTGACTGTATTATTAAGTGTCGTTCAGTAGATTTCATTGTGATCTGACTGTATTATTAAGTGTCGTTCAGTAGATTTCATTGTGACCTGACTGTATTAAGTGTCGTTCTGTAGATTACATTGCGATCTGACTGTATTAAGTGTCGTTCAGTAGATTTCATTGCGATCTGACTGTATTAAGTGTTGTTCAGTAGATTTCATTGTGATCTGACTGTATTATTAAGTGTTGTTCAGTAGATTTCATTGTGATCTGACTGTATTATTAAGTGTTGTTCAGTAGATTTCATTGTGATCTGACTGTATTAAGTGCCGTTCAGTAGATTTCATTGTGATCTGACTGTATTAAGTGTCGTTCAGTAGATTTCATTGTGATCTGACTGTATTAAGTGTCGTTCAGTAGATTTCATTGTGATCTGACTGTATTAAGTGTCGTTCAGTAGATTTCATTGTGACCTGACTGTATTAAGTGTCGTTCAGTAGATTTCATTGTGATCTGACTGTATTAAGTGTCGTTCAGTAGATTTCATTGCGATCTGACTGTATTAAGTGTTGTTCAGTAGATTTCATTGTGATCTGACTGTATTAAGTGTCGTTCTGTAGATTACATTGCGATCTGACTGTATTAAGTGTCGTTCTGTAGATTTCTTGGCGATCTGACTGTATTAAGTGTCGTTCAGTAGATTTCATTGCGATCTGACTGTATTAAGTGTTGTTCAGTAGATTTCATTGTGATCTGACTGTATTATTAAGTGTTGTTCAGTAGATTTCATTGTGATCTGACTGTATTATTAAGTGTTGATCAGTAGATTTCATTGTGATCTGACTGTATTAAGTGTCGTTCAGAAGATTTCATTGTGATCTGACTGTATTAAGTGTCGTTCAGTAGATTTCATTGTGATCTGACTGTATTAAGTGTCGTTCAGTAGATTTCATTGTGATCTGACTGTATTAAGTGTCGTTCAGTAGATTTCATTGTGACCTGACTGTATTAAGTGTCGTTCAGTAGATTTCATTGTGATCTGACTGTATTATTAAGTGTTGTTCAGTAGATTTCATTGTGATCTGACTGTATTATTAAGTGTCGTTCAGTAGATTTCATTGTGACCTGACTGTATTAAGTGTCGTTCTGTAGATTACATTGCGATCTGACTGTATTAAGTGTCGTTCAGTAGATTTCATTGCGATCTGACTGTATTAAGTGTTGTTCAGTAGATTTCATTGTGATCTGACTGTATTATTAAGTGTTGTTCAGTAGATTTCATTGTGATCTGACTGTATTATTAAGTGTTGATCAGTAGATTTCATTGTGATCTGACTGTATTAAGTGTCGTTCAGAAGATTTCATTGTGATCTGACTGTATTAAGTGTCGTTCAGTAGATTTCATTGTGATCTGACTGTATTAAGTGTCGTTCAGTAGATTTCATTGTGATCTGACTGTATTAAGTGTCGTTCAGTAGATTTCATTGTGACCTGACTGTATTAAGTGTCGTTCAGTAGATTTCATTGTGATCTGACTGTATTATTAAGTGTTGTTCAGTAGATTTCATTGTGATCTGACTGTATTATTAAGTGTCGTTCAGTAGATTTCATTGTGACCTGAAAGTATTAAGTGTCGTTCTGTAGATTACATTGCGATCTGACTGTATTAAGTGTCGTTCAGTAGATTTCATTGCGATCTGACTGTATTAAGTGTTGTTCAGTAGATTTCATTGTGATCTGACTGTATTATTAAGTGTTGTTCAGTAGATTTCATTGTGACCTGACTGTATTAAGTGTCGTTCAGTAGATTTCATTGTGATCTGACTGTATTATTAAGTGTTGTTCAGTAGATTTCATTGTGATCTGACTGTATTATTAAGTGTCGTTCAGTAGATTTCATTGTGATCTGACTGTATTATTAAGTGTCGTTCAGTAGATTTCATTGTGACCTGACTGTATTAAGTGTCGTTCTGTAGATTACATTGCGATCTGACTGTATTAAGTGTCGTTCAGTAGATTTCATTGCGATCTGACTGTATTAAGTGTTGTTCAGTAGATTTCATTGTGATCTGACTATTATTAAGTGTTGTTCAGTAGATTTCATTGTGATCTGACTGTATTATTAAGTGTTGTTCAGTAGATTTCATTGCGATCTGACTGTATTAAGTGTCATTCAGGAGATTTCATTGCGATCTGACTGTATTAAGTGTCATTCAGTAGATTTCATTGTGATCTGACTGTATTAAGTGTCGTTCAGTAGATTTCATTGCGATCTGACTGTATTAAGTGTCGTTCAGTAGATTTCATTGTGATCTGACTGTATTATTAAGTGTTGTTCAGTAGATTTCATTGTGATCTGACTGTATTATTAAGTGTCGTTCAGTAGATTTCATTGTGACCTGACTGTATTAAGTGTCGTTCTGTAGATTACATTGCGATCTGACTGTATTAAGTGTCGTTCAGTAGATTTCATTGCGATCTGACTGTATTAAGTGTTGTTCAGTAGATTTCATTGTGATCTGACTGTATTATTAAGTGTTGTTCAGTAGATTTCATTGTGATCTGACTGTATTATTAAGTGTTGATCAGTAGATTTCATTGTGATCTGACTGTATTAAGTGTCGTTCAGAAGATTTCATTGTGATCTGACTGTATTAAGTGTCGTTCAGTAGATTTCATTGTGATCTGACTGTATTAAGTGTCGTTCAGTAGATTTCATTGTGATCTGACTGTATTAAGTGTCGTTCAGTAGATTTCATTGTGACCTGACTGTATTAAGTGTCGTTCAGTAGATTTCATTGTGATCTGACTGTATTATTAAGTGTTGTTCAGTAGATTTCATTGTGATCTGACTGTATTATTAAGTGTCGTTCAGTAGATTTCATTGTGACCTGAAAGTATTAAGTGTCGTTCTGTAGATTACATTGCGATCTGACTGTATTAAGTGTCGTTCAGTAGATTTCATTGCGATCTGACTGTATTAAGTGTTGTTCAGTAGATTTCATTGTGATCTGACTGTATTATTAAGTGTTGTTCAGTAGATTTCATTGTGACCTGACTGTATTAAGTGTCGTTCAGTAGATTTCATTGTGATCTGACTGTATTATTAAGTGTTGTTCAGTAGATTTCATTGTGATCTGACTGTATTATTAAGTGTCGTTCAGTAGATTTCATTGTGATCTGACTGTATTATTAAGTGTCGTTCAGTAGATTTCATTGTGACCTGACTGTATTAAGTGTCGTTCTGTAGATTACATTGCGATCTGACTGTATTAAGTGTCGTTCAGTAGATTTCATTGCGATCTGACTGTATTAAGTGTTGTTCAGTAGATTTCATTGTGATCTGACTATTATTAAGTGTTGTTCAGTAGATTTCATTGTGATCTGACTGTATTATTAAGTGTTGTTCAGTAGATTTCATTGCGATCTGACTGTATTAAGTGTCATTCAGGAGATTTCATTGCGATCTGACTGTATTAAGTGTCATTCAGTAGATTTCATTGTGATCTGACTGTATTAAGTGTCGTTCAGTAGATTTCATTGCGATCTGACTGTATTAAGTGTTGTTCAGTAGATTTCATTGTGATCTGACTGTATTATTAAGTGTTGTTCAGTAGATTTCATTGTGATCTGACTATTATTAAGTGTTGTTCAGTAGATTTCATTGTGATCTGACTGTATTATTAAGTGTTGTTCAGTAGATTTCATTGTGATCTGACTGTATTATTAAGTGTTGTTCAGTAGATTTCATTGCGATCTGACTGTATTAAGTGTCATTCAGTAGATTTCATTGCGATCTGACTGTATTAAGTGTCATTCAGTAGATTTCATTGTGATCTGACTGTATTAAGTGTCGTTCAGTAGATTTCATTGCGATCTGACTGTATTAAGTGTTGTTCAGTAGATTTCATTGTGATCTGACTGTATTATTAAGTGTTGTTCAGTAGATTTCATTGTGATCTGACTGTATTATTAAGTGTTGTTCAGTAGATTTCATTGTGACCTGACTGTATTAAGTGTCGTTCAGTAGATTTCATTGTGATCTGACTGTATTATTAAGTGTCGTTCAGTAGATTTCATTGTGATCTGACTGTATTATTAAGTGTTGTTCAGTAGATTTCATTGCGATCTGACTGTATTAAGTGTCATTCAGTAGATTTCATTGCGATCTGACTGTATTAAGTGTCATTCAGTAGATTTCATTGTGATCTGACTGTATTAAGTGTCGTTCAGTAGATTTCATTGCGATCTGACTGTATTACGTGTTGTTCAGTAGATTTCATTGTGATCTGACTGTATTATTAAGTGTTGTTCAGTAGATTTCATTGTGATCAGACTGTATTATTAAGTGTTGTTCAGTAGATTTCATTGTGACCTGACTGTATTAAGTGTCGTTCAGTAGATTTCATTGTGATCTGACTGTATTATTAAGTGTCGTTCAGTAGATTTCATTGTGATCTGACTGTATTAAGTGTCGTTCAGTAGATTTCATTGTGACCTGACTGTATTAAGTGTCGTTCAGTAGATTTCATTGTGATCTGACTGTATTAAGTGTCGTTCAGTAGATTTCATTGCGATCTGACTGTATTAAGTGTTGTTCAGTAGATTTCATTGTGATCTGACTGTATTATTAAGTGTTGTTCAGTAGATTTCATTGTGATCTGACTGTATTATTAAGTGTTGTTCAGTAGATTTCATTGTGATCTGACTGTATTATTAAGTGTTGTTCAGTAGATTTCATTGTGATCTGACTGTATTATTAAGTGTTGTTCAGTAGATTTCATTGTGATCTGACTGTATTATTAAGTGTCGTTCAGTAGATTTCATTGTGATCTGACTGTATTATTAAGTGTCGTTCAGTAGATTTCATTGTGATCTGACTGTATTAAGTGCCGTTCAGTAGATTTCATTGTGATCTGACTGTATTAAGTGTCGTTCAGTAGATTTCATTGTGATCTGACTGTATTAAGTGTCGTTCAGTAGATTTCATTGTGACCTGACTGTAATAAGTGTTGTTCAGTAGATTTCATTGTGATCTGACTGTATTATTAAGTGTTGTTCAGTAGATTTCATTGTGATCTGACTGTATTATTAAGTGTTGTTCAGTAAATTTCATTGTGATCTGACTGTATTAAGTGTCGTTCAGTAGATTTCATTGTGATCTGACTGTATTAAGTGTCGTTCAGTAGATTTCATTGTGATCTGACTGTATTATTAAGTGTCGTTCAGTAGATTTCATTGTGATCTGACTGTATTAAGTGCCGTTCAGTAGATTTCATTGTGATCTGACTGTATTAAGTGTCGTTCAGTAGATTTCATTGTGATCTGACTGTATTAAGTGTCGTTCAGTAGATTTCATTGTGACCTGACTGTATTAAGTGTCGTTCAGTAGATTTCATTGTGATCTGACTGTATTAAGTGTCGTTCAGTAGATTTCATTGTGATCTGACTGTATTAAGTGTCGTTCAGTAGATTTCATTGTGATCTGACTGTATTAAGTGTCGTTCAGTTGATTTCATTGCGATCTGACTGTATTAAGTGTCGTTCAGTAGATTACATTGCGATCTGACTGTATTAAGTGTCGTTCTGTAGATTACATTGCGATCTGACTGTATTAAGTGTCGTTCTGTAGATTTCTTGGCGATCTGACTGTATTAAGTGTCGTTCAGTAGATTTCATTGCGATCTGACTGTATTAAGTGTTGTTCAGTAGATTTCATTGTGATCTGACTGTATTATTAAGTGTTGTTCAGTAGATTTCATTGTGATCTGACTGTATTATTAAGTGTTGATCAGTAGATTTCATTGTGATCTGACTGTATTAAGTGTCGTTCAGAAGATTTCATTGTGATCTGACTGTATTAAGTGTCGTTCAGTAGATTTCATTGTGATCTGACTGTATTAAGTGTCGTTCAGTAGATTTCATTGTGATCTGACTGTATTAAGTGTCGTTCAGTAGATTTCATTGTGACCTGACTGTATTAAGTGTCGTTCAGTAGATTTCATTGTGATCTGACTGTATTATTAAGTGTTGTTCAGTAGATTTCATTGTGATCTGACTGTATTATTAAGTGTCGTTCAGTAGATTTCATTGTGACCTGACTGTATTAAGTGTCGTTCTGTAGATTACATTGCGATCTGACTGTATTAAGTGTCGTTCAGTAGATTTCATTGCGATCTGACTGTATTAAGTGTTGTTCAGTAGATTTCATTGTGATCTGACTGTATTATTAAGTGTTGTTCAGTAGATTTCATTGTGATCTGACTGTATTATTAAGTGTTGATCAGTAGATTTCATTGTGATCTGACTGTATTAAGTGTCGTTCAGAAGATTTCATTGTGATCTGACTGTATTAAGTGTCGTTCAGTAGATTTCATTGTGATCTGACTGTATTAAGTGTCGTTCAGTAGATTTCATTGTGACCTGACTGTATTAAGTGTCGTTCAGTAGATTTCATTGTGATCTGACTGTATTATTAAGTGTTGTTCAGTAGATTTCATTGTGATCTGACTGTATTATTAAGTGTCGTTCAGTAGATTTCATTGTGACCTGACTGTATTAAGTGTCGTTCTGTAGATTACATTGCGATCTGACTGTATTAAGTGTCGTTCAGTAGATTTCATTGCGATCTGACTGTATTAAGTGTTGTTCAGTAGATTTCATTGTGATCTGACTGTATTATTAAGTGTTGTTCAGTAGATTTCATTGTGATCTGACTATTATTAAGTGTTGTTCAGTAGATTTCATTGTGATCTGACTGTATTATTAAGTGTTGTTCAGTAGATTTCATTGTGATCTGACTGTATTATTAAGTGTTGTTCAGTAGATTTCATTGCGATCTGACTGTATTAAGTGTCGTTCAGTAGATTTCATTGCGATCTGACTGTATTAAGTGTCATTCAGTAGATTTCATTGCGATCTGACTGTATTAAGTGTCATTCAGTAGATTTCATTGTGATCTGACTGTATTAAGTGTCGTTCAGTAGATTTCATTGCGATCTGACTGTATTAAGTGTTGTTCAGTAGATTTCATTGTGATCTGACTGTATTATTAAGTGTTGTTCAGTAGATTTCATTGTGATCTGACTGTATTATTAAGTGTTGTTCAGTAGATTTCATTGTGACCTGACTGTATTAAGTGTCGTTCAGTAGATTTCATTGTGATCTGACTGTATTATTAAGTGTCGTTCAGTAGATTTCATTGTGATCTGACTGTATTATTAAGTGTTGTTCAGTAGATTTCATTGCGATCTGACTGTAATAAGTGTCATTCAGTAGATTTCATTGCGATCTGACTGTATTAAGTGTCATTCAGTAGATTTCATTGTGATCTGACTGTATTAAGTGTCGTTCAGTAGATTTCATTGCGATCTGACTGTATTAAGTGTTGTTCAGTAGATTTCATTGTGATCTGACTGTATTATTAAGTGTTGTTCAGTAGATTTCATTGTGATCTGACTGTATTATTAAGTGTTGTTCAGTAGATTTCATTGTGACCTGACTGTATTAAGTGTCGTTCAGTAGATTTCATTGTGATCTGACTGTATTATTAAGTGTCGTTCAGTAGATTTCATTGTGATCTGACTGTATTAAGTGTCGTTCAGTAGATTTCATTGTGATCTGACTGTATTAAGTGTCGTTCAGTAGATTTCATTGTGATCTGACTGTATTATTAAGTGTTGTTCAGTAGATTTCATTGTGATCTGACTGTATTATTAAGTGTTGTTCAGTAGATTTCATTGCGATCTGACTGTATTAAGTGTCATTCAGTAGATTTCATTGTGACCTGACTGTATTAAGTGTCGTTCTGTAGATTACATTGCGATCTGACTGTATTAAGTGTCGTTCAGTAGATTTCATTGCGATCTGACTGTATTAAGTGTTGTTCAGTAGATTTCATTGTGATCTGACTATTATTAAGTGTTGTTCAGTAGATTTCATTGTGATCTGACTGTATTATTAAGTGTTGTTCAGTAGATTTCATTGCGATCTGACTGTATTAAGTGTCATTCAGGAGATTTCATTGCGATCTGACTGTATTAAGTGTCATTCAGTAGATTTCATTGTGATCTGACTGTATTAAGTGTCGTTCAGTAGATTTCATTGCGATCTGACTGTATTAAGTGTTGTTCAGTAGATTTCATTGTGATCTGACTGTATTATTAAGTGTTGTTCAGTAGATTTCATTGTGATCTGACTATTATTAAGTGTTGTTCAGTAGATTTCATTGTGATCTGACTGTATTATTAAGTGTTGTTCAGTAGATTTCATTGTGATCTGACTGTATTATTAAGTGTTGTTCAGTAGATTTCATTGCGATCTGACTGTATTAAGTGTCGTTCAGTAGATTTCATTGCGATCTGACTGTATTAAGTGTCATTCAGTAGATTTCATTGCGATCTGACTGTATTAAGTGTCATTCAGTAGATTTCATTGTGATCTGACTGTATTAAGTGTCGTTCAGTAGATTTCATTGCGATCTGACTGTATTAAGTGTTGTTCAGTAGATTTCATTGTGATCTGACTGTATTATTAAGTGTTGTTCAGTAGATTTCATTGTGATCTGACTGTATTATTAAGTGTTGTTCAGTAGATTTCATTGTGACCTGACTGTATTAAGTGTCGTTCAGTAGATTTCATTGTGATCTGACTGTATTATTAAGTGTCGTTCAGTAGATTTCATTGTGATCTGACTGTATTATTAAGTGTTGTTCAGTAGATTTCATTGCGATCTGACTGTAATAAGTGTCATTCAGTAGATTTCATTGCGATCTGACTGTATTAAGTGTCATTCAGTAGATTTCATTGTGATCTGACTGTATTAAGTGTCGTTCAGTAGATTTCATTGCGATCTGACTGTATTAAGTGTTGTTCAGTAGATTTCATTGTGATCTGACTGTATTATTAAGTGTTGTTCAGTAGATTTCATTGTGATCTGACTGTATTATTAAGTGTTGTTCAGTAGATTTCATTGTGACCTGACTGTATTAAGTGTCGTTCAGTAGATTTCATTGTGATCTGACTGTATTATTAAGTGTCGTTCAGTAGATTTCATTGTGATCTGACTGTATTAAGTGTCGTTCAGTAGATTTCATTGTGATCTGACTGTATTAAGTGTCGTTCAGTAGATTTCATTGTGATCTGACTGTATTATTAAGTGTTGTTCAGTAGATTTCATTGTGATCTGACTGTATTATTAAGTGTTGTTCAGTAGATTTCATTGTGATCTGACTGTATTATTAAGTGTTGTTCAGTAGATTTCATTGTGATCTGACTGTATTATTAAGTGTTGTTCAGTAGATTTCATTGCGATCTGACTGTATTAAGTGTCATTCAGTAGATTTCATTGCGATCTGACTGTATTAAGTGTTGTTCAGAAGTTCTCTCGGACTGCGTGCTGCTAACTGTTGTTTTGATGATTAAGGGTGTTACTTGAAGGCATCTATATTCTGATATCTGGAGAATCTGGATGTGTCCTAAATGCTACCCTACCAGATCTCTACGGGTCCTGGACAAAAGTAGTGCCCATAAAAGAAAAATGGGCGCTATTTGGGGCAAAGCCGTTGATTCGAGCCGAGGCTGACAAAATCCTTCACTCAGCTTCTTTTTTGGGATAAAGCATCTGACGACTCATCTGACGACTCATCTGACGACGTTCTAAAGTGGGTGAAGTTGACTTCCAGGTGCATTTTGGGTTGGCTCGGTTAGGAAAAAATGCAACACTGGGATGTTCTGGGTGAAAAGTGTCTGGATGTGTTCCATGTTAGAGGGTGGATGGTGTGAACTTAGCCACCCCTGATTCAATGTAGATCCCCTGGAGACCTGGAGTGAAGTACTCTATTCATTCACTATGTAGGGCCAGGAGTTTATCCAGACCACCTCACCTGGAAAAACTCTGGCACAGACGTTTTCCTGGTTAAGTCACGTGTCCAGGAAAACTCCTGGCCCTAATTGTGTGAATGACCTTGGTAAATGGTGAAGTCCAGGTGTGTGTGTGTTACCTGTAGGGGTAGCCGTGGTACTTGGACCTGAAGATAGACAGCAGGAAGCTGAAGAAGAACACGACCAGGCCCAGTCCCACCAGGCAGATAACTGAAACACACAACACAACATTCACACACACACACACACACACACACACACACACACACACACACACACACACACACACACACACACACACACACACACACACACACACACACACACACACACACACACACTACCCCACACACACACACGTGTTCACCCCTTTAGTATGCTAACGAGGCAATTTATAGTTATTTTGGGACGGTTAAAAACACCTCAATGACAAAAGATGACTGGACTGTTAAAATCACCTCAATGACAAAAGATGAGAATGATTCGCTCTCTCTCCCTCGGCCATATTCCCCACTGCAGTATGTTGTCTGGTAGTATAACTAGCTAGAAGACAGTGGTAAGTGTAAAGGGTGTGTGGAGGGCCTATTGAATGGATCTGATGTCAGCACTGAGATCCTTCAACAGTCCTCTACTTAGCTATGGGCTGAAGCCAGGGCTGAGAGGAACTAATGTCCATGTCAAATTGTAATGTAAGCTCTTCATAATCATCACTGAGGCTTATATTCTGACGTTTACCAGCCTGTGGTTTTTACAATCATATCGATTTTTTTTAATAACGTGTTTCTATGAAAATTAGTCACTACGACATCGTCCCAAACACTACGTTTGACCAAGGCCCAAAGGGAGGGAACAGGGTGCCATTTGGGACTCATGCTGTGTGAGTCTAATGCAATGTGAATGATGGGTGTTTCTGCTGATTTAACGGCCCGACAGTTCTAGCTGAGAGACAAACTTAAAAAGGGGCTTGTTTTCTCCATGTGCTGTCGGTCGACACGTTGCAGACGGATGAAGGACTGCCACTGGACATGTTACAAACACCTTGTTTTGCATTTTAATTACCGATATCTCAAGGATAACTGCTTGTGTACATCTGTGTGTGTGTACATCTATGTGTGTGTGTACATCTATGTGTGTGTGTCCGGTCTCAGTAGAACTACAACAGTGGGCCTCTGAAGCTCTGTATTAATCATGTTTACATTACACTCCAGCACACATACACACACACACACACACACACACACACACACACACACACACACACACACACACACACACACACACACACACACACACACACACACAACGTGGGGGTCAGGGTTCATCTCTCTGGTGTTAATTAAAGGAAGAGTGGACTGAGTGCCGGCCTCTTCACATCTGCCAGACTTAATGGACAGTTATGCAAATATCCATCATGCTTATACAAATGATAATGTCATGTCATTATGTATGCAGCATGTGGGTTCCACTGGAACTACCTCAGTGAGTCTAGCGGACTGGAAGGGGAAGGGGCTGTAATGTGTGTGTGTGTGTGTGTGTGTGTGTGTGTGTGTGTGTGTGTGTGGGGGGGGGGGGGGGGGGCACGACTCAGTCATAAAACATTAGCTGGGGAAACATGCCATGGTACCTCTGTACCTCCCCCTGCTGTGAGGAGACCCCTTACACACACACGGACACACACAGAGTGGGAGAAGAGAGGAGCAGGGGAAGGAGGAGGAGAGAGGAGCAGGGGAAGGAGAAGAGAGAGGAGCAGGGGAAGGAGAAGAGAGAGGAGCAGGGGAAGGAGGAGGAGAGAGGAGCAGGGGAAGGAGGAGGAGAGAGGAGCAGGAGAAGGAGGAGAAGAGAGGAGCAGGGGAAGGAGGAGGAGAGAGGAGCAGGGGAAGGAGGAGGAGAGAGGAGCATGGGGAAGGAGGAGGAGAGAGGAGCAGGGGAAGGAGGAGAGAGGAGCAGGAGAAGGAGAAGAGAGAGGAGCAGGGGAAGGAGAAGAGAGAGGAGCAGGGGAAGGAGGAGGAGAGAGGAGCAGGGGAAGGAGGAGGAGAGAGGAGCAGGAGAAGGAGAAGAGAGAGGAGCAGGGGAAGGGGAAGGAGGAGGAGAGAGGAGCAGGGGAAGGAGGAGGAGAGAGGAGCAGGGGAAGGAGGAGGAGAGAGGAGCAGGGGAAGTAGGAGGAGAGAGGAGCAGGGGAAGGAAGAGAGAGGAGTAGGGGAAGGAGGAGGAGAGAGGAGCAGGGGAAGGATGAGGAGAGAGGAGCAGGGGAAGGAGGAGGAGAGAGGAGCAGGGGAAGGAGGAGAGAGAAGGGGAAGGAGGAGGAGAGGAGCAGGGGAAGGAGGAGAGAGAAGGGGAAGGAGGAGAGAGGAGCAGGGGAAGGAGGAGGAGAGAGGAGCAGGGGAAGGAGGAGGAGAGAGGAGCAGGGGAAGGAGGAGGAGAGAGGAGCAGGGAAGGAGGAGAGAGAAGGGGAAGGAGGAGGAGAGGAGCAGGGGAAGTAGGAGAGAGGAGCAGGGGAAGGAGGAGGAGAGAGGAGCAGGGGAAGGAGGAGGAGAGAGGAGCAGGGGAAGGAGGAGGAGAGAGGAGCAGGGGAGGAGGAGAGGAGCAGGGGAAGGAGGAGAGAGGAGCAGGGGAAGGAGGAGAGAGGAGCAGGGGAAGGAGGAGGAGAGAGGAGCAGGGGCAGGAGGAGGAGAGAGGAGCAGGGGAAGGAGGAGAGAGAAGGGGAAGGAGGAGGAGAGGAGCAGGGGAAGGAGGAGAGAGAAGGGGAAGGAGGAGAGAGGAGCAGGGGAAGGAGGAGGAGAGAAGGGGAAGGAGGAGAGAGGAGCAGGGGAAGTAGGAGAGAGGAGCAGGGGAAGGAGGAGAGAGGAGCATGGGAAGGAGGAGAAGAGAGGAGCAGGGGAAGGAGGAGAGAGGAGCATGGGGAAGGAGGAGAGAGGAGCATGGGGAAGGAGGAGAGAGGAGCAGGGGAAGGAGGAGAGAGGAGCAGGGGAAGGAGGAGAGAGAAGCAGGGGAAGGAGGAGAGAGGAGCATGAGGAAGGTGGAGAGAGGAGCATGGGAAGGTGGAGAGGGGAGCATGGGGAAGGAGAAGAGAATGGGAAGGAGGAGGAGAGAGGAGCAGGGGAAGGAGGAGGAGAGAGGAGCAGGGGAAGTAGGAGGAGAGAGGAGCAGGGGAAGGAGGAGAGAGGAGTAGGGGAAGGAGGAGGAGAGAGGAGCAGGGGAAGGATGAGGAGAGAGGAGCAGGGGAAGTAGGAGAGAGGAGCAGGGGAAGTAGGAGAGAGGAGCAGGGGAAGTAGGAGAGAGGAGTAGGGGAAGGAGGAGGAGAGAGGAGCAGGGGAAGGAGGAGGAGAGAGGAGCAGGAGGAGAGAGGAGCAGGGAAGGAGGAGAGAGAAGGGGAAGGAGGAGGAGAGGAGCAGGGGAAGGAGGAGAGAGAAGGGGAAGGAGGAGAGAGGAGCAGGGGAAGGAGGAGAGAGAAGGGGAAGGAGGAGAGAGGAGCAGGGGAAGGAGGAGGAGAGAGGAGCAGGGGAAGGAGGAGGAGAGAGGAGCAGGGGAAGGAGGAGAGAGAAGGGGAAGGAGGAGGAGAGGAGCAGGGGAAGGAGGAGAGAGAAGGGGAAGGAGGAGAGAGGAGCAGGGGAAGGAGGAGGAGAGAGGAGCAGGGGAAGGAGGAGGAGAGAGGAGCAGGGGAAGGAGGAGAGAGAAGGGGAAGGAGGAGGAGAGGAGCAGGGGAAGGAGGAGAGAGAAGGGGAAGGAGGAGAGAGGAGCAGGGGAAGGAGAAGAGAAAAGGGGAAGGAGGAGAGAGAAGATATGAGGAGGAGGAGTGTTTGTGTATACATGTGTGTGTATGCCTCATGTGGGATGTCCCTTCTGGAAAACATATTCTCACCCCCACAGAGAGAGATGGACACATGCTCAGACACACATCACATATTCTGACATAGGCAACAGTACAGTGTTGAGACGAATGTGCTTTTTATTGTTCACCATGTTATTGCCCTGTACACCGGTTTACATATTTCTCCAAGCAGTACAGCATTTCTGGAACATCCTGATATTTAGCTCTACTGTACTGTTAATAGCAGAGAGAAATGACTTCTGGTATTGAAGAACATCTATCTGGTCCTAGCCTTGTTCACACCGTGGTGGTTTCTAAATAGGAGAGTGGAATCTCACTCCTTTGAAGTATGCATTGACTGAGGTGATATAATTGAATGAGAGAGGACAGAGAGACAGAGACACACAGAGAGAGAGAGAGAAAGAGAGAGAGAGAGAAAGAGAGAGAGAGAGAAATAAAGAAGAACAGAGACAGAGGGACAGAGAGAGACAGAAGGACAGAGAAAGAGACAAAGAGCGAAACAGAGAGCGAGACAGAAAGACAGACAGAAAGAGAGACTGAAATTGAATTGAGAGAGACAGAGAGAGAGAAGACAGAGAGAGAGGAGAAAGAGAGAGGAGAGACAGAGAGAGAGGAGAGACAGAGAGAGAGGATAGACAGAGAGAGAGGAGACAGAGAGAGAGGAGACAGAGAGAGAGGAGACAGAGAGAGGAGACAGAGTGAGAAGAGACAGAGAGAGAGAGGAGACAGAGAGAGAGAGGAGACAGAGAGAGAGGAGAGACAGAGAGAGGAGAGACAGAGAGAGGAGAGACAGAGAGAGGAGAGAGAGAGGAGACAGAGAGAGAGGAGACAGTGAGAGAGGAGACAGAGAGAGAGGAGACAGAGAGAGAGGAGACAGAGAGAGAGGAGACAGAGAGAGGAGAGACAGAGAGAGGAGAGACAGAGAGAGGAGAGAGAGAGAGGAGAGACAGAGAGAGGAGAGACAGAGAGAGGAGAGACAGAGGAGACAGAGGACACAGAGAGAGGAGACAGAGAGAGAGGAGACAGAGAGAGAGGAGAGACAGAGAGAGGAGAGACAGAGAGAGGAGAGACAGAGAGAGGAGAGACAGAGAGAGGAGAGAGAGAGGAGACAGAGAGAGAGGAGACAGTGAGAGAGGAGACAGAGAGAGAGGAGACAGAGAGAGAGGAGACAGAGAGAGGAGAGACAGAGAGAGGAGAGACAGAGAGAGGAGAGACAGAGAGAGGAGAGAGAGAGGAGAGAGAGAGAGGAGACAGAGAGAGGAGACACTGACAGAGAGAGGAGACACTGACAGAGAGAGGAGACAGAGACAGAGAGAGGAGACAGAGAGAGAGGAGACAGAGACAGAGAGAGGAGACAGAGAGAGAGGAGACAGAGACAGAGAGAGGAGAGAGAGAGAGAGGAGAGACAGAGAGAGAGGAGACAGAGAGAGGAGAGATGAGAGAGAGACAGAGAGAGGAGAGACAGAGAGAGAGGAGACAGAGAGAGGAGAAAGAGAGAGAGGAGAGACAGAGAGAGGAGAGACAGAGAGAGGAGAGACAGAGAGGAGAGAGACAGAGAGGAGAGAGAGAGAGGAGAGAGAGAGAGAGGAGAGAGAGAGAGGAGAGACAGAGAAAGGAGACAGAGAAAGGAGACAGAGAAAGAGGAGACAGAGAAAGAGGAGACAGAGAAAGAGGAGACAGAGCGGAGAGAGACAGAGAGGAGAGAGACAGAGAGGAGAGACAGAGAGAGGAGAGACAGAGAGAGGAGAGATAGAGAGAGAGGAGACAGAGAGAGGAGAGATAGAGAGAGAGTGGGATAAGTGGTGAGACAGGGAGTGGTGACACCAGGATATTTTGTGGGTGACTCATTAAGTGTGTGTTATTGCTCATTCTCATGGACCTGTTGGCATAATGTGTGTGACTGTGTGTTTTCACTGGGAGATGTGTGTAGCTCCAGTCTGAGGCTGATTCATTTAAATGTAATTAAAAATGTGTGAGCTTGCATCCATGCGTGCATGTGACTACGTGACTGAACAGTAGTTAGTGACAGTGTGTGTGACTGAACAGTAGTTAGTGACAGTCTGTGTGACTGAACAGTAGTTAGTAAATGTCTGTGTGACTGAACAGTAGTTAGTAAATGTCTGTGTGACTGAACAGTAGTTAGTGACAGTGTGTGTGTGACTGAACAGTAGTTAGTGACAGTCTGTGTGTGACTGAACAGTAGTTAGTGTCAGTCTGTGTGTGACTGAATAGTAGTTAGTAAATGTCTGTGTGACTGAACAATAGTTAGTGACAGTGTGTGTGTGACTGAACAGTAGTTAGTAACAGTCTGTGTGTGACTGAACAGTAGTTAGTGACAGTGTGTGTGACTGAACAGTAGTTAGTGACAGTCTGTGTGTGACTGAACAGTAGTTAGTGACAGTCTGTGTGTGACTGAACAGTAGTTAGTGACAGTCTGTGTGTGACTGAACAGTAGTTAGTGACAGTCTGTGTGTGACTGAACAGTAGTTAGTGACAGTCTGTGTGTGACTGAACAGTAGTTAGTGACAGTCTGTGTGTGACTGAACAGTAGTTAGTGACAGTCTGTGTCAGTCTGTGTGACTGAACAGTAGTTAGTGTCAGTCTGTGTCAGTCTGTGTGACTGAACAGTAGTTAGTGACAGTCTGTGCGACTGAACAGTAGTTAGTGTCAGTCTGTGTACATGAACAGTAGTTAGTGACAGTCTGTGCGACTGAACAGTAGTTAGTGACAGTCTGTGCGACTGAACAGTAGTTAGTGACAGTCTGTGCGACTGAACAGTAGTTAGTGTCAGTCTGTGTACATGAACAGTAGTTAGTGACAGTCTGTGTGACTGAACAGTAGTTAGTGACAGTCTGTGTGACTGAACAGTAGTTAGTGACAATGTGTGTCAGTCTGTATGACTATGTGATTGAACAGTAGTTAGTGTCAGCCTGTATGACTATGTGATTGAACAGTAGTTAGTGTCAGCCTGTATGACTATGTGATTTAACAGTAGTTAGTGTCAGCCTGTATGACTATGTGATTGAACAGTAGTTAGTGACAGTGTGTGACTATGTGATTGAACAGTAGTTAGTGTCAGCCTGTATGACTATGTGATTGAACAGTAGTTAGTGAGAGTGTGTGACTATGTGATTGAACAGTAGTTAGTGACAGCCTGTATGACTATGTGATTGAACAGTAGTTAGTGACAGTGTGTGACTATGTGATTGAACAGTAGTTAGTGTCAGTCTGTATGACTATGTGATTGAACAGTAGTTAGTGACAGTGTGTGACTATGTGATTGAACAGTAGTTAGTGTCAGCCTGTATGACTATGTGATTGAACAGTAGTTAGTGTCAGTGTGTGACTATGTGATTGAACAGTAGTTAGTGTCAGTGTGTGACTATGTGATTGAACAGTAGTTAGTGTCAGTGTGTGACTATGTGATTGAACAGTAGTTAGTGACAGCCTGTATGACTATGTGATTGAACAGTAGTTAGTGTCAGCCTGTATGACTATGTGATTGAACAGTAGTTAGTGTCAGCCTGTATGACTATGTGATTGAACAGTAGTTAGTGTCAGTGTGTGACTATGTGATTGAACAGTAGTTAGTGTCAGTGTGTGACTATGTGATTGAACAGTAGTTAGTGTCAGTCTGTATGACTATGTGATTGAACAGTAGTTATTGTCAGTGTGTGACTATGTGATTGAACAGTAGTTAGTGACAGTGTGTGACTATGTGATTGAACAGTAGTTAGTGACAGTGTGTGACTATGTGATTGAACAGTAGTTAGTGACAGTGTGTGACTATGTGATTGAACAGTAGTTATTGTCAGCGTGTGACTATGTGATTGAACAGTAGTTAGTGACAGCCTGTATGACTATGTGATTGAACAGTAGTTAGTGACAGTGTGTGACTATGTGATTGAACAGTAGTTAGTGACAGTGTGTGACTATGTGATTGAACAGTAGTTAGTGTCAGTCTGTATGACTATGTGATTGAACAGTAGTTAGTGTCAGTCTGTATGACTATGTGATTGAACAGTAGTTAGTGACAGTGTGTGACTATGTGATTGAACAGTAGTTAGTGACAGTGTGTGACTATGTGATTGAACAGTAGTTAGTGTCAGTGTGTGACTATGTGATTGAACAGTAGTTAGTGTCAGCCTGTATGACTATGTGATTGAACAGTAGTTAGTGTCAGTGTGTGACTATGTGATTGAACAGTAGTTAGTGACAGTGTGTGACTATGTGATTGAACAGTAGTTAGTGACAGTGTGTGACTATGTGATTGAACAGTAGTTAGTGTCAGTCTGTATGAGTATGTGATTGAACAGTAGTTAGTGTCCGTCTGTATGACTATGTGATTGAACAGTAGTTAGTGACAGCCTGTATGACTATGTGATTGAACAGTAGTTAGTGTCAGTGTGTGACTATGTGATTGAACAGTAGTTAGTGTCAGTGTGTGACTATGTGATTGAACAGTAGTTATTGTCAGTGTGTGACTATGTGATTGAACAGTAGTTAGTGTCAGTGTGTGACTATGTGATTGAACAGTAGTTAGTGTGTGTCAGTGTGTGACTATGTGATTGAACAGTAGTTAGTGTCAGTCTGTATGAGTATGTGATTGAACAGTAGTTAGTGTCCGTCTGTATGACTATGTGATTGAACAGTAGTTAGTGACAGCCTGTATGACTATGTGATTGAACAGTAGTTAGTGTCAGTGTGTGACTATGTGATTGAACAGTAGTTATTGTCAGTGTGTGACTATGTGATTGAACAGTAGTTAGTGTCAGTGTGTGACTATGTGATTGAACAGTAGTTAGTGTCAGTGTGTGACTATGTGATTGAACAGTAGTTAGTGTCAGCCTGTATGACTATGTGATTGAACAGTAGTTAGTGACAGTGTGTGACTATGTGATTGAACAGTAGTTAGTGTCAGCCTGTATGACTATGTGATTGAACAGTATTTAGTGTCAGCCTGTATGACTATGTGATTGAACAGTAGTTAGTGACAGCCTGTATGACTATGTGATTGAACAGTAGTTAGTGTCAGCCTGTATGACTATGTGATTGAACAGTAGTTAGTGTCAGCCTGTATGACTATGTGATTGAACAGTAGTTAGTGACAGTGTGTGACTATGTGATTGAACAGTAGTTAGTGTCAGCCTGTATGACTATGTGATTGAACAGTAGTTAGTGACAGTGTGTGACTATGTGATTGAACAGTAGTCTCATTAGGGTGGGCTCCAGTGCTGCTGATCCTGTTATGGCGGTGGCCTTCGTCAGGCTGGGGTTAACTGGGTTTGATGGAGCCTCTATTAGCTTTCATTTCGCCCAGCAGCTGCCACTGTTTTCACTGTGCGTGTGTGTGTTTTCACTGAGCCGCTGCAAGTTGATCAGCCACCGCAATCACACACACATGCTAACAATGGTGGAAGGGTGTGTGTGTGTGTGTGGCGTGCATATTAACACAACATCCGGTTATTGGTGCTTCTGTGTGCTATAAAGGTCAGTGATTTCCCCCTAATAGAAATCTGATAAAGCCCTGCATCACTCCTTCAGTTTATATTGCTAAGTGTTTTTAAAGATTTCACTCATTACAGAGAACATTTAAAGATATTATCTTATCAAGCCTTTTAATCGATTTTGTTCAACGTGTACTCGCGCTAAAGTAAATCTGATCCCGGACCAGGGAAACGGCTGATCCAACTGTTTCATTTCGCTGCCTGTTTGTTTCTTCGTGAGAGCTAATTTAAGCCCTGATTATAATATCCCTCATTAGCTACGCAGCTTGGTCTGGGCTGTGCTTTTCAGGATTAGCACACGAGATCAAAGTTCAGCCAACCTCTGATTCCACCACTGGCTTAAGCCCCATAATAGGAACATGATCCTAGCGCGCTAATTAGCATTTCAAAGGCTTGTTAGCGGTTGATGCTAAAAGGAAAGCTTATGACGGTAACAATGGAAAACTGGCATTTGCCTTTACTTGACATTGTTAAGGGGATAACACACCCCTTTAACAGCCATTTGGTTTTTAGGTTTACTTATCTGGATCATGCTCGGTGGAGAAGTTGTGTCTGAACACTCCACACTCAGCAGCTATAACAGTAGAGTTGAAGAGTGATTGGGTGACTGATGTCAAAGACCAGGACGTTATCTCATCAGTATTTTCAGCGTAACAATTATTAACAGGATGCTAGTTTCATGCTGTGTGTGATTGAGTTTTCAGACACACACACACACACACACACATAAACAAATGCAGGTGACCCAATCACTGACAGTGGAACAAGAGATCCTCTTCATTTCCATACAAAGTCTCTCTATACTAACCACAACTATCACACCCCTCATACTACAGAGATTACAACGCAGCAGCAGGACTATTCAACTGTAGTCCTGGAGCCAAGGTAGAAAACCTTCTGGCCATTTCCTCCTTCTAATCAGGGACCTGGGACAGCACTGACCAACCACCTGATAGTTCACCAGTTGACTAGCAGGTAGAGAAGGAAAGCAGCAGTACAGTACTTGGGCCCTTGGGGGCCCGGCAGCTGAATGGCCCTGTAACACAGTCCGTGATACAGTAACAAATAAGAAGGAATCCCTCACTTCTCCTCTTGCCCACATCTCCTTTGGACGTCGCCGCCTCGTTGAGCAGGACCATCCCCATGGTGATGGCGGCATCTGTGGGCAGTTGTCAAGGAAACGGACTAACCACAGTGTGTGTGCTGTAAGAGTATGTTTGTGATAGTGTGTGCATGCACTGTGTATAACCCAGACAATGCCAATCTTCCAAAAGTCAAAAGTCTATTTAGCTGCAGTGTGTTTTCACTCAGTGTGAGCAGTGAGCCGTTAACTCTAGACTGTGAACGTAGCGATTACTGAGGGATAAGTGGTTAATCAACTCCTCAGCTATAGTAGCTATTGTACAGGCATTGCTAACGACGGATAGGAGACGGCTGGAGAACAGAAGGAGAAGAGATGCCGATGGACGACGACGTTAGCTGTGGACAGGGGAGTTGTGTGGACCACCCAGTCATAAAGACTCTGAGGTTCGGATCACTGGCTGCACTCATCTTGACGCCTATTTAGGAAGTTCCAATAGCTCAGCGGGTTAGAGTGTAGTGCTGGTAACGCCACGGTCGTGGGTTTGATTCCCGCACGGGCCACATACCATATACTGAACACTACCTGTCACTGTGGATAGAAGTGTCTGGTATTATGACCAGTAAAATAAGGAAAATGAAATATTATCAAAACAATTTAAGTTGTGTATTACAGTCATACCTAAAGCAAGTCTAGCCATTTCCTTGTGCACGGGCTCTCATGCATATGGAAATCATGTATCTTTTTGAAAGGCCACTTCCATGACTAAACTAGGCCACCTTAGATGGAACACATCGTGGTGTTGAGAAGCTTGACAACAGCATATGTGATTATGCCAACGGGTCAACAGCCTGAGACATACACATACACACCTGCGTACGCACACAGTCCCCTGCTTGTCAGGGATCGGCTTCTCCTCTCCCCAAGCAGTGTGTGAGTGTGAGTCTGTGTGTGGGTGTGGGGGTTGGACAGAGCCAACACGGAGCAAACAAACATTCTAATTAAAGTGGAATTAAAGCTGGAAGAGACTGGAGATAGTGCTAATGAAAAAAGAAGACAACTGCCAGCTGTGTGTGTGTGTGTGTGTGTGAGTCTCAGGCCTCATTCTCAAGGCTGCTGCTCTCAAGCCTTTTAGCATGTGTTCCATTGATTATGTGTGAGAGCTACAGATGCAGCGGTGTTTGAATGTGAACCAGAGAGAAAAGGGTAGAGCGTGTGGGTGGAACTGTGTTTTGTGTACAGCTGTGCATCATGTCAGTGTGTTTGTATGGGCCCTTTACAGATGCTGCCTGACGTATGTGTGCCTTTGTGTTTTCACTGGTGTCTATATCCCACATATGTCCCATCCACCCCCCCCAGAATGACACTGTAGGTCTCTACAGCAATACACTATGGACTAGAATGACACTGTAGGTCTCTACGGTGATACACTATGGACTAGAATGACACTGTAGGTCTCTACGGTGATACACTATGGACTAGAATGACACTGTAGGTCTCTATGGTGATACACTATGGACTAGAATGACTGTAGGGCTCTACGGTGATACACTATGGACTAGAATGACACTGTAGGTCTCTACGGTGATACACTATGGACTAGAATGACACTGTAGGTCTCTACGGTGATACACTATGGACTAGAATGACACTGTAGGTCTCTATGGTGATACACTATGGACTAGAATGACACTGTAGGTCTCTATGGTGATACACTATGGACTAGAATGACACTGTAGGTCTCTACGGTGATACACTATGGACTAGAATGACACTGTAGGTCTCTACGGTGATACACTATGGACTAGAATGACACTGTAGGATACAGTAAGGACTAGAATAACTGTAGGTCTCTACAGCAATACACTATGGACTAGAATGACTGTAGGTCTCTATGGTGATACACTATGGACTAGAATGACACTGTAGGTCTCTACGGTGATACACTATGGACTAGAATGACTGTAGGTCTCTACTGTGATACACTATGACTAGAATGACACTGTAGGTCTCTACGGTGATACACTATGGACTAGAATGACACTGTAGGTCTCTACGGTGATACACTATGGACTAGAATGACACTGTAGGGCTCTACGGTGATACACTATGGACTAGAATGACACTGTAGGTCTCTATGGTGATACACTATGGACTAGAATGACACTGTAGGTCTCTATGGTGATACACTATGGACTAGAATAACTGCAGGTCTCTACAGCAATACACTATGGACTAGAATAACACTGTAGGATACAGTAAGGACTAGAATAACTGTAGGTCTCTACGGCGATACACTATGGACTAGAATGTCACTTTAGGATACAGTAAGGACTAGAATGACTGTAGGTCTCTACTGTGATACACTATGGACTAAAATGACACTGTAGGTCTCTACGGCGATACACTATGGACTAGAATGTCACTTTAGGATACAGTAAGGACTAGAATGACTGTAGGTCTCTACTGTGATACACTATGACTAGAATGACACTGTAGGTCTCTATGGTGATACACTATGGACTAGAATGACACTGTAGGTCTCTATGGTGATACACTATGGACTAGAATGACACTGTAGGTCTCTATGGTGATACACTATGGACTAGAATGACACTGTAGGTCTCTATGGTGATACACTATGGACCAGAATGACGCCAGATACAGTTGAAGTCGGAAGTTTACATACACCTTAGTCAAATACATTTAAAATCAGTTTTTCACAATTCCTGACATTTAATCCTAGTAAAAATTCCCTGTCTTAGGTCAGTTAGGATCACCACTTTATTTTAAGAATGTGAAATGTCAGAATAATAGTTGAGAGAATGATTTATTTCAGCTTTTATTTCTTTCATCACATTCCCAGTGGGTCAGAAGTTTACATAAACTCAATTAGTATTTGGTAGCATTGCCTTTAAAGGGCTAGGGGGCAGTATTTACACTGCCGGATAAAAAACGTACCCGATTTAATCTGGTTACTACTCCTACCCAGTAACTAGAATATGCATATACTTATTAGATATGGATAGAAAACACCCTAAAGTTTCTAAAACTGTTTGAATGGTGTCTGTGAGTATAACAGAACTCATATGGCAGGCAAAAACCTGAGAGATTCCTTTACAGGAAGTGGCCTGTCTGACCATTTATTGGCTTTCTTTGACATCTCTTTCCAAAACAAAGGATCTCTGCGGTAACGTGACACTTCCCACGGCTCCCATAGGCTCTCAGAGCCCGGGAAAAAGCTGAATGTCGTCATTCCAGCCCCAGGCTGAAACACATTATCGCCTTTCTCAAGTGGCCGATCAGGGGACAGTGGGCTTAGGCGCGTGCACTGGTTGCCCCCGTCTTTCTTTTTTTCCTCTGTTTACCTAATTGCAGATTCCCGGTCGGAATATTACATGAAAAAGCATGTGCAAGCAAGGAGGCCTACAAACCTGACTCTTGAATAGGTAGTGAATACAGGCTTCCCATTGGTTACTCCTCCATATCATATAGAGTGTTGGGATCGGCTAAACTTTGAACATTGAGATATTAAATGAATGATAGGAAATGAAAGAGACAGAGTTATGTTAAAAGTTAATGGTTCTCAGAAGAGAGACAGAAGGCTTTGGAATGTGTTTGATGGAGGAGACGAGAGTGATGTGTTGATACAGGGGAGACAGATGGACATCTGTGTATTAGATGAAAGAGGAGTTGAGGTCAGGAGGTGAGGACAGATTCTCATAAGAGAGTAATAAATGTTTGGAATACTGTTACCCTCTTTCTTAGCTTCCTGTAGAACTATAAAATTTAAGGATTGGAGAGAAAGGGGATTGTCTTAAGTAGGATGAATATAAACTGTGAAGTCTGAAATCTTTTGCTGTCTGTTTTCAGCTGTACAGAACCTTTGGGGAATGATTAAACTTGGTTAAAGCTTCTCTAGTGTCCGTGAGTTATTTACTCAGAAAAATAAGAACCGAACAAGAGAAAGTAGTGAATACAGGCTTCCCATTGGTTCCTCCTCTGTATCATATAGAGGAAGTAGTGAATACAGGCTTCCCATTGGTTACTCATCTGTATCATATAGAGTACTGTAGGTAGTAAGTATAGGCTTCCCACTGGATAATCCTCTGTATCATATATAGTGGTTATTGAATACAGGCTTCACATTGGTTAATCCTCGGTTCTCCCATGAGGCCTTCGTCTTAAGGATACTGAGCAGCAGGATGATGTGGGACTCAGCTACAAACTGGGCCTGGCTGCTCCCATGGATATAACTCTGAAAAAGAGAGAGGGGGGAGAACCGGAGAGAGAGGTAGAGAGAAAGACAGAGAGAGAGAGTGAAAGAGAGGTAGAGGTAGAGAGAGAAGTTAAAATGTTAGTCACAATTGGTCAAAATTCCCTTATTATGAAAAAACGGTAAGGAGAGAGATGGAATTGGAGAGACGTACAGCACGTGAGCTATAGACCATGAATGAGAGAGAGGGGGGAAAAGGCCAAGATAAAAAATGTACAAATGAAATGGGTAAAAATTCCCTCACAATGGCCACATATTTCACAACGGTGCTAAACACTTGCTAGCTGTGTGGCTTCAAGATAAGCAATGCCTATTCCCCGTCTTTTGACTCACACACACACACACACACACCAGAAAAATAATCATGGCCCTATGCCTTTTCACAACTCCATGAAAGAGGAGTCTGGTCTACCTGTTGTCACAAGGTCAAGGCACAACGCATTACTAACAGTGGCCAATCACAACGCATTACTAACCGTGGCCAATCACAACTCTTTAGTAACTAACCTTAGCCAATAGGAGAGAATGTACACTACAGTGTAGTCAGTTACCAGGAAAGTGTCCTCACACAAGGAGCCTGTGTCTCCACTGATAAGAAAACATCTATTTCCTATCCTTGTCCACGGTGTGCGTGTGTGTTTTTACGAGACAAAGCGGTCAAACTGAGGCCCACCGGCTACACAGTATGGAGGGGAAAAAAGGCATCCCATGTCCCTGTACATACCATCTATCTTCCTACGCCGATAAGATGCCACAGGTGGGTGTGTGTGTTTACCAACCACAGTGGCTGTAAATAATTGAATTGCAGACCGTTGGACAGAATCCATTCTGATTCTACTAGAGAACCCAATAGCAGAGAAATGTCTATCGTGAGCCCCAGGAAGAATAGCTGAGGGCCTATCGTGAGCCCCAGGAAGAATAGCTGAGGGCCTATCGTGAGCCCCAGGAAGATTAGCCGAGGGTCTATCGTGAGCCCCAGGAAGAATAGCTGAGGGCCTATCGTGAGCCCCAGGAAGAATAGCCGAGGGCCTATCGTGAGCCCCAGGAAAAATAGCTGAGGGCCTATCGTGAGCACCAGGAAGAATAGCCGAGGGCCTATCGTGAGCCCCAGGAAGAATAGCTGAGGGCCTATCGTGAGCCCCAGGAAGAATAGCTGAGGGCCTATCGTGAGCCTCAGGAAGAATAGCTGAGGACCCAAATAAACTAAACTATCAATGGTTGATAGAAAAAATAAATGCAAGACAAATTCCTATGTACTGGTAGGAAAGATGGGGGCACAAGAGAATGATGACGGTGTGCTTTGCAGCTAGCTAAGGCCTCTTTCTATAAAGACACTGTCTCATCATACTATACCTGGTAACATGCTTGCTTTACTTTTAGGGTTGCAAAATTATGGTAACTTTCCCCAAATTCCTAAGTTCTCCAGGAACCAAAAAAATTCCCTGAATCAAGAAGTGAATAAGTATGAATTCCTGAATCTTCAAACAGTATTTCTGGAGAACCAGGAAATGTTGGATAAGTGTTTTCGCACCCCATTTACTTACTGTTTCCCTTCTAGTACATTAGGTTCTGTTGATAACATAGAAACAGGATGAATTCATTCCATTCCCATGGTTGATAACATGGACATTTAACAGCCATATAGATACTGGTGTCAGTGCCATTTGTCCTCATTTGGTCCCTGTGTGTGTGTGTGTGTGTGTGTGTGTGTGTGTGTGTGTGTGTGTGTGTGTGTCTGTGTGAGAAAGAGAGAGCGTGTGTGTGCGGGCGCTCGCTGCACTTCCGCGGGTGTGTGTGCAGTCCTGTCGTACGCGTGTGAGTGAGTCATCCGTTCCCCGTATCTCCGCTAGGCTACGTATGTGACAGAAAACAACCAGAAAACTGAGTAGAGGAGAGGAGTATATTAGAGAACTGAGTAGAGGAGAGGAGTATATTAGAGAACTGAGAAGAGGAGTATATTAGAGAACTGAGGAGAGGAGTATATTAGAGAACTGAGTAGAGGAGTATATTAGAGAACTGAGTAGAGGAGAGGAGTATATTAGAGAACTGAGTAGAGGAGTATATTAGAGAACTGAGGAGAATATTAGAGAACTGAGGAGAGGAGTATATTAGAGAACTGAGTAGAGGAGTATATTAGAGAACTGAGTAGAGGAGAGGAGTATATTAGAGAACTGAGTAGAGGAGAGGAGTATATTAGAGAACTGAGTAGAGGAGTATATTAGAGAACTGAGGAGAGGAGTATATTAGAGAACTGAGTAGAGGAGTATATTAGAGAACTGAGGAGAAGAGAGGAGTATATTAGAGAACTGAGGAGAAGAGAGGAGTATATTAGAGAACTGAGGAGAAGAGAGGAGTATATTAGAGAACTGAGGAGAGGAGTATATTAGAGAACTGAGGAGAGGAGAGGAGAGGAGTATATTAGAAAACTGAGTAGAGGAGTATATTAGAGAACTGAGGAGAGGAGTATATTAGAGAACTGAGTAGAGGAGTATATTAGATAACTGAGGAGAGGAGTATATTAGAGAACTGAGTAGAGGAGAGGAGTATATTAGAGAACTGAGGAGAGGAGTATATTAGAGAACTGAGTAGAGGAGTATATTAGATAACTGAGTAGAGGACTATATTAGAGAACTGAGGAGAGGAGTATATTAGAGAACTGAGGAGAGGAGGAGAATATTAGAGAACTGAGGAGAGGAGTATATTAAAGAACTGAGTAGAGGAGTATATTAGAGAACTGAGGAGAGGAGTATATTAGAGAACTGAGGAGAGGAGTATATTAGAGAACTGAGGAGAAGAGAGGAGTATATTAGAGAACTGAGGAGAGGAGAGGAGTATATTAGAGAACTGAGGAGAGGAGTATATTAGAGAACTGAGGAGAGGAGTATATTAGAGAACTGAGGAGAGGAGTATATTAGAGAACTGAGTAGAGGAGTATATTAGAGAACTGAGGAGAGGAGTATATTAGAGAACTGAGGAGAGGAGTATATTAGAGAACTGAGGAGAGGAGAGGAGTATATTAGAGAACTGAGGAGAGGAGAGGAGTATATTAGAGAACTGAGGAGAGGAGGAGTATATTAGAGAACTGAGGAGAGGAGGAGTATATTAGAGAACTGAGGAGAGGAGTATATTAGAGAACTGAGGAAAGGAGTATATTAGAGAACTGAGGAGAGGAGTATATTAGAGAACTGAGGAGAGGAGTATATTAGAAAACTGAGGAGAGGAGTATATTAGAGAACTGAGTAGAGGAGTATATTAGAGAACTGAGTAGAGAAGTATATTAGAGAACTGAGTAGAGGAGTATATTAGAGAACTGAGGAGAGGAGTATATTAGAGAACTGAGGAGAGGAGTATATTAGAGAAATGAGGAGAGGAGTATATTAGAGAACTGAGGAGAGGAGTATATTAGAGAACTGAGGAAAGGAGTATATTAGAGAACTGAGGAGAGGAGTATATTAGAGAACTGAGGAGAGGAGTATATTAGAGAACTGAGGAGAGGAGTATATTAGAGAACTGAGGAGAGGAGAGGACTATATTAGAGAACTGAGGAGAGGAGGAGTATATAAGAGAACTGAGGAGAGGAGTATATTAGAGAACTGAGGAGAGGAGTATATTAGAGAACTGAGGAGAGGAGTATATTAGAGAACTGAGGAGAGGAGTATATTAGAGAACTGAGGAGAGGAGGAGTATATTAGAGAACTGAGGAGAGGAGAGGAGTATATTAGAGAAATGAGGAGAGGAGTATATTAGAGAACTGAGGAGAGGAGTATA
This sequence comes from Salmo salar, assembly GCF_965601325.2. NCBI lineage: Eukaryota > Metazoa > Chordata > Actinopteri > Salmoniformes > Salmonidae > Salmo > Salmo salar. Next base: position 15,607,609 of record NC_138294.1, read on the forward strand.
TTAGAGAACTGAGGAGAGGAGTATATTAGAGAACTGAGTAGAGGAGTATATTAGAGAACTGAGGAGAAGAGAGGAGTATATTAGAGAACTGAGGAGAAGAGAGGAGTATATTAGAGAACTGAGGAGAAGAGAGGAGTATATTAGAGAACTGAGGAGAGGAGTATATTAGATAACTGAGGAGAGGAGTATATTAGAGAACTGAGTAGAGGAGAGGAGTATATTAGAGAACTGAGGAGAGGAGTATATTAGAGAACTGAGTAGAGGAGTATATTAGATAACTGAGTAGAGGACTATATTAGAGAACTGAGGAGAGGAGTATATTAGAGAACTGAGGAGAGGAGGAGAATATTAGAGAACTGAGGAGAGGAGTATATTAAAGAACTGAGTAGAGGAGTATATTAGAGAACTGAGGAGAGGAGTATATTAGAGAACTGAGGAGAGGAGTATATTAGAGAACTGAGGAGAAGAGAGGAGTATATTAGAGAACTGAGGAGAGGAGAGGAGTATATTAGAGAACTGAGGAGAGGAGTATATTAGAGAACTGAGGAGAGGAGTATATTAGAGAACTGAGGAGAGGAGTATATTAGAGAACTGAGTAGAGGAGTATATTAGAGAACTGAGGAGAGGAGTATATTAGAGAACTGAGGAGAGGAGTGTATTAGAGAACTGAGGAGAGGAGAGGAGTATATTAGAGAACTGAGGAGAGGAGAGGAGTATATTAGAGAACTGAGGAGAGGAGGAGTATATTAGAGAACTGAGGAGAGGAGGAGTATATTAGAGAACTGAGGAGAGGAGTATATTAGAGAACTGAGGAAAGGAGTATATTAGAGAACTGAGGAGAGGAGTATATTAGAGAACTGAGGAGAGGAGTATATTAGAAAACTGAGGAGAGGAGTATATTAGAGAACTGAGTAGAGGAGTATATTAGAGAACTGAGTAGAGAAGTATATTAGAGAACTGAGTAGAGGAGTATATTAGAGAACTGAGGAGAGGAGTATATTAGAGAACTGAGGAGAGGAGTATATTAGAGAAATGAGGAGAGGAGTATATTAGAGAACTGAGGAGAGGAGTATATTAGAGAACTGAGGAAAGGAGTATATTAGAGAACTGAGGAGAGGAGTATATTAGAGAACTGAGGAGAGGAGTATATTAGAGAACTGAGGAGAGGAGTATATTAGAGAACTGAGGAGAGGAGAGGACTATATTAGAGAACTGAGGAGAGGAGGAGTATATTAGAGAACTGAGGAGAGGAGTATATTAGAGAACTGAGGAGAGGAGTATATTAGAGAACTGAGGAGAGGAGTATATTAGAGAACTGAGGAGAGGAGTATATTAGAGAACTGAGGAGAGGAGGAGTATATTAGAGAACTGAGGAGAGGAGAGGAGTATATTAGAGAAATGAGGAGAGGAGTATATTAGAGAACTGAGGAGAGGAGTATATTAGAGAACTGAGGAGAGGAGTATATTAGAGAACTGAGGAGAGGAGAAGTATATTAGAGAACTGAGGAGAGGAGAGGAGTATATTAGAGAAATGAGGAGAGGAGTATATTAGAGAACTGAGGAGAGGAGTATATTAGAGAACTGAGGAGAGGAGTATATTAGAGAACTGAGGAGAGGAGTATATTAGAGAACTGAGGAGAGGAGTATATTAGAGAACTGAGTAGAGGAGTATATTAGAGAACTGAGTAGAGGAGAGGAGTATATTAAAGAACTGAGTAGAGGAGAGGTGTATATTAGAGAACTGAGTAGAGGAGTATATTAGAGAACTGAGGAGAGGAGTATATTAGAGAACTGAGTAGAGGAGTATATTAGAGAACTGAGGAGAAGAGAGGAGTATATTAGAGAACTGAGGAGAGGAGTATATTAGAGAACAGAGGAGAGGAGAGGAGTATATTAGAGAACTGAGTAGAGGAGTATATTAGAGAACTGAGTAGAGGAGTATATTAGAGAACTGAGGAGAGGAGTATATTAGAGAACTGAGGAGAGGAGAATATTAGAGAACTGAGGAGAGGAGAATATTAGAGAACTGAGGAGAGGAGAGGAGTATATTAGAGAACTGAGGAGAGGAGTATATTAGAGAACTGAGTAGAGGAGTATATTAGAGAACTGAGTAGAGGAGTATATTAGAGAACTGAGTAGAGGAGAGGAGTATATTAAAGAACTGAGTAGAGGAGAGGAGTATATTAGAGAACTGAGTAGAGGAGTATATTAGAGAACTGAGGAGAGGAGTATATTAGAGAACTGAGGAGAGGAGTATATTAGAGAACTGAGGAGAGGAGTATATTAGTGAACTGAGGAGAGGAGAGGAGTATATTAGAGAACTGAGGAGAGGAGAGGAGTATATTAGAGAACTGAGGAGAGGAGGAGTATATTAGAGAACTGAGGAGAGGAGGAGTATATTAGAGAACTGAGGAGAGGAGTATATTAGAGAACTGAGGAAAGGAGTATATTAGAGAACTGAGGAGAGGAGTATATTAGAAAACTGAGGAGAGGAGTATATTAGAGAACTGAGTAGAGGAGTATATTAGAGAACTGAGTAGAGAAGTATATTAGAGAACTGAGTAGAGGAGTATATTAGAGAACTGAGGAGAGGAGTATATTAGAGAACTGAGGAGAGGAGTATATTAGAGAAATGAGGAGAGGAGTATATTAGAGAACTGAGGAGAGGAGTATATTAGAGAACTGAGGAGAGGAGTATATTAGAGAACTGAGTAGAGGAGTATATTAGAGAACTGAGGAGAGGAGAGGAGTATATTAGAGAACTGAGGAGAGGAGGAGTATATTACAGAACTGAGGAGAGGAGTATATTAGAGAACTGAGGAAAGGAGTATATTAGAGAACTGAGGAGAGGAGTATATTAGAGAACTGAGGAGAGGAGTATATTAGAGAACTGAGGAGAGGAGTATATTAGAGAACTGAGGAGAGGAGGAGTATATTAGAGAACTGAGGAGAGGAGAGGAGTATATTAGAGAAATGAGGAGAGGAGTATATTAGAGAACTGAGGAGAGGAGTATATTAGAGAACTGAGGAGAGGAGTATATTAGAGAACTGAGGAGAGGAGGAGTATATTAGAGAACTGAGGAGAGGAGAGGAGTATATTAGAGAAATGAGGAGAGGAGTATATTAGAGAACTGAGGAGAGGAGTATATTAGAGAACTGAGGAGAGGAGTATATTAGAGAACTGAGGAGAGGAGTATATTAGAGAACTGAGGAGAGGAGTATATTAGAGAACTGAGTAGAGGACTATATTAGAGAACTGAGGAGAGGAGTATATTAGAGAACTGAGGAGAGGAGGAGTATATTAGAGAACTGAGGAGAGGAGTATATTAAAGAACTGAGTTGAGGAGTATATTAGAGAACTGAGGAGAGGAGTATATTAGAGAACTGAGGAGAGGAGTATATTAGAGAACTGAGGAGAAGAGAAGAGTATATTAGAGAACTGAGGAGAGGAGTATATTAGAGAACTGAGGAGAGGAGTATATTAGAGAACTGAGTAGAGGAGTATATTAGAGAACTGAGTAGAGGAGTATATTAGAGAACTGAGGAGAGGAGTATATTAGAGAACTGAGGAGAGGAGTATATTAGAGAACTGAGGAGAGGAGTATATTAGAGAACTGAGGAGAGGAGTATATTAGAGAACTGAGTAGAGGAGTATATTAGAGAACTGAGGAGAGGAGAGGAGTATATTAGAGAACTGAGGAGAGGAGGAGTATATTACAGAACTGAGGAGAGGAGTATATTAGAGAACTGAGGAAAGGAGTATATTAGAGAACTGAGGAGAGGAGTATATTAGAGAACTGAGGAGAGGAGTATATTAGAGAACTGAGGAGAGGAGTATATTAGAGAACTGAGGAGAGGAGGAGTATATTAGAGAACTGAGGAGAGGAGAGGAGTATATTAGAGAAATGAGGAGAGGAGTATATTAGAGAACTGAGGAGAGGAGTATATTAGAGAACTGAGGAGAGGAGTATATTAGAGAACTGAGGAGAGGAGGAGTATATTAGAGAACTGAGGAGAGGAGAGGAGTATATTAGAGAAATGAGGAGAGGAGTATATTAGAGAACTGAGGAGAGGAGTATATTAGAGAACTGAGGAGAGGAGTATATTAGAGAACTGAGGAGAGGAGTATATTAGAGAACTGAGTAGAGGAGTATATTAGAGAACTGAGGAGAGGAGTATATTAGAGAACTGAGTAGAGGAGAGGAGTATATTAGAGAACTGAGGAGAGGACTATATTAGAGAACTGAGTAGAGGAGTATATTAGAGAACTGAGGAGAGGAGTATATTAGAGAACTGAGGAGAGGAGTATATTAGAAAACTGAGGAGAGGAGTATATTAGAGAACTGAATAGAGGAGTATATTAGAGAACTGAGTAGAGGAGAGGAGTATATTAGAGAACTGAGGAGAGGAGAGGAGTATATTAGAGAACTGAGGAGAGGAGTATATTAGAGAACTGAGGAGAGGAGTATATTAGAGAACTGAGTAGAGGAGTATATTAGAGAACTGAGGAGAGGAGTATATTAGAGAACTGAGGAGAGGAGAACAACAGAGGACAGGAGGAGAGGAGAGGAGGATGAGAGGAGGAGGGAGAAGGGAGAAGAGGGAGAAGAGAGAAGAGGAGGGAGAAGAGGAGGAGGGAGAAGATATTTCCTCGTTTGGAAGGAGAAAACACTGAATGTATTTTCCTAAATAAGAGAGAATATAAGTGAAAGGGTCTGGGCAACATTATCTCAGGAATACATTAGAATAAAGAGATTTGGAGGAGAGGATAGGAGAGGAGGGAGGGAGGAGAGGAGGAGGAAATTACGGATGTGGAGAGTGCGATGGACGAGAGCGAGTGATTACCAATTCTGGAGAGTGAGTCTCCCTCTTCTCCCTTTGCCCTCTCTTTCTCTAGTTCTCTCCATCTCGACAGGCCCTTGTGCTGTGAATGCAGCACTCTGTAATGGGACCATGTGTCTGGAGGGGGCCTGCATTCATCTCTCTCGCCCCCCACCCGCCAACCCTCTCTCTCTCACAGCCCCCCTCTCTCTCACACACCCCCTCTCCCTCTCTCACCCCCCCTCTCTCTCTCTCTCACCCCCCTCTCTCTTACACCCATCTCTCTCTCTCTCACCCCCCTCTCTCTCCCTCTCTCTCTCACCCCCCCTCTCTCTTACACCCATCTCTCTCATCCCCCCTCTCTCTCACACTCCCCCTCTCTCTCACACACCCCCTCTCCCTCTCTCTCTCTCTCACACCCCCCCTCTCTCTCTCACACCCCCCCTCTCTCTCACACCCCCCTCTCTCACACTCCCCCTCACTCTCTCACAACCCCCTCTCTCACACTCCCCCTCTCTCTCTCACGTCCCCCCTATCTCTCACGCCCCCCCTCTCTCTCACGCCCCCTCTCTCTCTCTCATTCCCCCCTCTACCTCTCACACCCCCTCTCCCTCTCACACTCCCCCTCTCACCCCCCCCCTCTCTCTCACCCCCCCACCCCTCTCTCTCTCACGCCCCCCACCCCCCTCTCTCTCACACCCCCCTCTCGCTCTCACACCCCCCTCTTGCTCTCACACCTCCCCTCTCTCTCTCACACCTCCCCTCTCTTTCTCTCTTTATCTCTCCCCGCACAGCGGTCTGCCAGTGAAAAATGAAGAGATGAGGCTGCCCAGAGTCTGTCTGGCTCTGATGTTGGTGGGGAGGTTAACCTGTTCACCTCTGAACACACACACACACCACAGTAGGCGGATTAATGGGAGGGAATGTAAAATTATAATGACCTTTTGACCCCCAAACACCCCTTGAGCAACAGGAAATGGGCTATAGGAGTCATAATATGCAGACGGAAGTGTATGCAGGTGTATTATGAGTGTGTGTGTGTGTGTATGCTTTGGGGCTTCAGATCTACCTGCTTCCATCAGTGACTAGAGATACTGAGTGTGTGTATGTAGACCTCATTTGGCCCATAGGGAATATGTCTCCACGCTAACTAAACAACAATACATGATTCTTACTCTGGTTGTTTCACTACATTTCAGTAGAAATTTCCACTCATTGCACTTTCAAAATTGCTTTGGCTTTTCCAACTAGAGAAACTATTGGAGTGAATTTGTCAAACAGAATTTATGTTGATGATTTCTCATCAGAGAAAACCCATCTCGGCGAAAAGCAACCTGATAACATCGTCTTCTCACGCGATCGGCACGCCCAATAAAATATTACTCATCCCGTTTTCTCAATTCATTTCCCCCATTTTTCCACTTGGATGGCCCCGCTTAATCTCATTCTCAATCAAGGAAGACAACGGAATCAGAACAGCACCCCCGTCGCTCCCGGGTCCTAACTCCTGACTCTTAGTCCCAGAAATACAGGCTGAACGCTAGTATGGTCTTGCAACATAAATCAGAATTGCAGAGTGTGAGCGTGGGACGGCCGGTTGAAAAACGTCTGCAACACGCCGCACGGACGCATCCAATTAATCTGATGGATTAGGTTTTGTTCCCTCAATTCATTAGAGGGAACATTCCTCTCCATCTGGGATTAAAGAGCCGAGCCTCTGGCTGCTGCCGGCTTTAAGATGAATGCAACAACAACTTACAGCAAACAGTCCATAACTACACACCTTTACATAGAATGGAAGCTTACATTAGGTTAATATCTTCAATGTCTACAAACGTTCAATGACATGTAAAATAGGTTCCCAAATAGGTCAATAACTAGAAGACACACATATACACTGAGTGTAGAAAACATTAGGAACTAATATTGAGTTGCACCCCACTTTTGCCCTCAGAACAGCTTCGATTCGTCAGGCATGGACTCTACAAGGTGTTGAACGCGTTCCACAGGGATGCTGGGCCATGTTGACTCCAATGCTTCCCACAGTTGTGTCAAGTTGGCTGGATGTCCATTGGGTGGTGGACCATTCTTGATACATACGGGAAACTGTCGAGTTTGTTAAACCCAGCACCGATGCAGTTCTTGACACACTCAAACCTGGCACTTACTACCATACCCCGTTCAAAGGCACTTAAATCTTTTGTCTTGCCCATTCACCCGCTGGATGACACACACACACACAATCCATGACTCAATTGTCTCAAAGCTTAAAAATCCTTCTTTAACCCGTCTCCTCCCCTTCGCGATCGACCACATGAGTGGTCGATCGCGATAGACTGGTCGATCTCCAAGGCATTCCTAGTCGATCGCCAAACATTTCTGTAAAAAACGCAACGATAAAGCCTTGCATTCCTATATTTTTTTATTTGTCACGTGCTGTTGGCAGTAGGCGCACTGGATTCAGCTGCGATGGAGGTACAAACTCTGCCTTCCCCAGGGGTGCAAATCAAGTGCATTATACGCCTACCACTGGCTAATCGGATGGCTCAGATTACCGTGTCTGCAGTAACTAGGTTGTAAAATAAATCTACAGCAAAGTTGATACTGTGAGACTTCTAAACCTTTAAAACCATGACTTGAGAGTCAACGAATACAGCAAAGAGCTGCTGTTTTTATGAGTGAGTTCATGTTTAAGTTCTCACTCAGCACTGTCAGGTCAACACTTTTATATGCCATACAACGTGCTTTCTTCCTACTTCCACTCGCCCTACAACCAGCACTGCAGCAGTAATGAATGAGTAGGAAAGTGGAACGGATAGGCTTGTGTTGTTATTATTAGTGGCTTGGGTATTTTTTCCATATTGAGGAAAAAGTCACTTCCTCTGTTCATAGGAGTAACAACATGAATTTGTGCATGAGGCAGATATAATGCGGTGCGACTCAAGTTTCGCCATCAGCTGGGTGACGGTGTCCCTTTTTGGTCAGTGTCAGAGGAGGAAAGGGAGAGCCTGACCATCAGCTGGGTGACGGTGTCCCTTTTTGGTCAGTGTCAGAGGAGGAAAGGGAGAGCCTGACCATCAGCTGGGTGACGGTGTCCCTTTTTGGTCAGTGTCAGAGGAGGAAAGGGAGAGCCTGACCATCAGCTGGATGACGGTGTCCCTTTTTGGTCAGTGTCAGAGGAGGAAAGGGAGAGCCTGACCATCAGCTGGATGACGGTGTCCCTTTTTGGTCAGTGTCAGAGGAGGAAAGGGAGAGCCTGACCATCAGATGCAGGTACCATCAACCCAATAAAAATGAATAAAAAAGTGAATTATTTTAATGTATGCTGTGCCTCACAAGTAATACAACATCTGATCTATTACCGGTGTGATCATATAGCCTACCTCACATGTTGAAAAAAATTATCTGAGAAGAACATTGCAATGGCAGAGCAATTCAAGAAAAGCCAATATGCAGCGATAATGTATTGGGCCTATAGCCTACTGCACAAACCTCATTACGACAGTACTGTTTGGAATAGGTTAATGTTGCATAGGCTAACGTTTTTTTAAGTCACGTTAACAAAAAAACTGAACGGTGGATCTTGACTTGCAGTTTGACTCAGAAAGTGGTCTCGACTCGAAAAAGGTTGGTGACCACTGATCTACACTGACTGAAGTGGATTTAACAAGTGACATCAATAAGGGATCATAGCTTTCACCTGGATTCACCTGGTCAGTCCATGTTATGGAAAGACATTCCTAATGTTCTGCACTCAGTTCATTTACATAGATCAACTCTCACGTAGTCTTGACAAGGTCTAGAAACTTCTAATGACATTAATAACAGCTCACAGGTTTTCCGTGTTTAACATAAACCTATAAAACTACAGGTTTAACCTTTTAATACAGAGATTGGAGTATAGACAAGATACATCAATTAACGACTCAATCTACAGTGGGAGACACAAGCTAAGGTACCCCCGTAAATAAATGGAGACCTTTTCTCAGAACTACCAAACAAATATATTTTCAATCGTCTTTTTTCTTCTCATGCATATAGACCCTGAACACTGAGGAAATGGCTCTTTAGGTTTCCATCTACACACGTCCAGTTCTCCATCTCGTCTCAACACTCTGACATTCCAAACACCCGCAGACGTTACTAGAAGCCCCACTGTAACTTCCCAGTGAATTAG
>NC_138294.1:15621606-15726606 GCF_965601325.2 Salmo salar
CAGCCATTTTGGCTCAATCTAATGCCACAGTTTACATTTAAGTCATTTAGCAGACGCTCTTATCCAGAGCGACTTACAAATTAAGTTCCTGGATACGAAAGTCCACTTCTAGGAATTGGTGCTCTTGAATGGCAGTTGGAGATCTCCTTTTGACCCAAGGGAGAACGACTGCCCCCTCTCATTGAAGCCACGGAAGTTCAAGGCTGACCGCAGTTTTGAAGGAATTGTTAGCAGAAAACAGGCCCCCCATTATAGTGAATGGAAAATGGTGATCTTTCTGGTCAATCTTCCTGTAAATAAACATGTTTTTAGAAGGCATTCATGGTACCTCTAATTGGTTCTAATATACCAGATGTATGTCCTGGTATATTTTAAAAGAGCACATAGAAGAAGTTAGAAGGATAACTGACTTACTAAATGGTAGCCTGCAGTACCCTGGGTGGCCTTCCACTGGAGTTCCTCAATGAGAGAGGGCAGCACTGAGCTAGCCTGCAGTACCCTGGGTGGCCTTCAACTGGAGTTCCTCAATGAGAGGGGGCAGCACTGAGCTAGGCTGCAACGTAACTTCCTGGAGTATCTCAAACTGCTCATAGACTAACAAATGGACTTTGTTTAGTCACCAACATCTCTCATTATCCGGGATCCTCAAGAGCAGTTCTTGGGCTCCGAGCAGATACAATTTAATCTAGTTTTGTCCTGTTTGGTTCCCATTCATCAATTGATAAATTCTTTCAATATACTCATCCAGGATTGGGCCATTTTTTATAATGTTATTATCCTGTCTGGTAGCCAACTGCCTGCAGCCAAAAATACAAATAAAAAAATGACTGTGGGCAGAGAGAGCTGTACGGATACAGACCAGCCTGGTTTGTGGTGTACCTTTCTGTTCACATAGAAAGAGAGATAGATAGATGTTAAGAGAGAGATGGTAAGAGAGAGACAGAGGGAGAGAGAGAGAATAGGAGAGAGAGCGAGAGATAGATGGTAAAAGAGAGAGAGAGAACCTACCCACTTCTGGGAAAATTGGACAATTCTAAACAAACAACACAGAGTCATCTATCCAAAACGGAGATGTATGTATAAACCACTTCTCTAATCTTTTTGGCTCTATAACAAAGAACGAACAGCAAAAACATATACATGATCAAATACAAATCTTAGAATCAACTATTAAAGACTACCAGAACCTACAGGATTCTACAATTACATTGAATGAACTATAGGAAAAAATACAAACCCTCCAACCCAAAAAGACCTGTGGTTGATGGTATCCTCAATGAAATGATCAAATATACAGACCACAAATTCCAATTGGCTATACTTAAACTCTTTAACATCATCCTTAGCTCTGGCATCTTCCCCAATACAACACTGTATATAGACATAATGACATTTGACATGTCTTTATTATTTTGGAACTTTGTAGTGTAATGTTTACTGTCATTTTTGTATTGTTTATTTCACTTTTGTTTATTTTTCTATTTCACTTGCTTTGGCAATGTAAACATACACTTCCCATGCCAATAAAGCCCTTAAATTGAAATTGGATTGAGAGAGAGGAGGTAAAAGAAAGAGGGGGGAGGTGAGAGAAAGAGAGGGGGGAGGTGAGAGAAAGAGAGGGGGGAGGTGAGAGAAACAGAGGGGGGAGGTGAGAGAAACAGAGGTGGGAGGTGAGAGAAAGAGGGGGGAGATGAGAGAAAGAGGGGGGAGATGAGAGAAAGGGAGGGGGAGGTGAGAGAAAGGGAGGGGGAGGTGAGAGAAAGAGAGGGGGAGGTGAGAGAAAGAGGGGGGGAGATGAGAGAAAGGGAGGGGGGGTGAGAGAAAGGGAGGGGGAGGTGAGAGAAAGAGAGGGGGAGGTGAGAGAAAGAGGGGGAGGTGAGAGAAAGAGAGGGGGGAGGTGAGAGAAAGAGAGGGGGGAGGTGAGAGAAAGAGAGGGGGAGGTGAGAGAAAGAGAGGGGGAGGTGAGAGAAAGAGGGGGAGGTGAGAGAAAAAGAGGATGATGTGAGAGAAAGAGGGGGAGGTGAGAGAAAGGGAGGGGGGATGTGAGAGAAAGAGGGGGAGGTGAGAGAAAGAGGGGGGAGGTGAGAGAAAGAGAGGGGGAGGTGAGAAAGAGCGAGAGGTAAGAGAGAGAGAGAAGGGGGGATAGTAAGAGAGGGAAACAGAAAAGCAGACAGGATGGTAAGAGGTCTATTTGTGGGTTATCTGTGTGGAATGTGAATGGGCTTCTCTCTTTCTCTCCTCTCACTCTCTCTCTCTCTCTCTCTTCTCTCTGTGTCCTCAAACAGCTCCAGTCGCCCATGAGCTTTTCTGCACAGTCTGAACCGACTGGCCAACCGCATCGGTCGCTTTTATTACCCAAACAACCCTGGTCTCTCTCCCTCTCATTCTCTCTCTCTCTCCAAAGGGTTTTGAGCCCGGCCAGAGATGAAGGGAGAGGGTGATAAGGGAGAGAAGAGTGGATGGGCCAGATGAAGGAGGGAGGAGAGAAGAGACAGAGGGGGAAGAGAATGCAGAAAGGACATCCAGTAGTCTGTCAACAGGATCATTTCATGCAAATGTAGCTTTTATTTTGGAAATCAAGGCACCGTTTTTTCTCTCCACTAAATGTCTTTCTCTCTGTTTTCTTAATTTCACACTCCAATGCACAACTAGAAATGATGACCGGGAAATCTTTCTGGAAAAACACCCTGTAGTTTTCGAGCACTGTTTTTAGTTTTTGGTTGCCTTTCGACAACAATAATATTTTCCCAGTAAATAAGCACAGTAACAACAACCGATGCTTAGGGGTTGGATGGAACATATCTGTGTGAAATAGCTTCCCTTTGTAGTCTGAAAAATCTGTTGGAACTAAACTGCTCCAGACACTGATAAACACACACACACACACACACACACACTTTTGTTCTTCTATGCTCGTGGGGACCTACAATTGATTTCCATTCAAAATCCTATTTTCCCTAACCCCTAAACCTAACACTAAACCTAACACCTGTCAGGATCTAAATCAACCTATTAAAACTCACGGACGCTTAATAAAGCTCAAACCAAGTTTATTCACCCATTGGGTCAATACAGCTGAGTAAGACAAAAGACATTCACACAAGCACTGATATTTAACCCTTTCTCCTATGCCGAGGTTCCTCCTACACATCTAAACAGCCAATGCATCTCTGTTGCTAGAGCGAACGATATCTGTTCTTCCTCACTTCATCTGACCTGACCTCTGCCCCAAAGTGCTCGCTCCTCCCCAACTCACGGCTGTCATGTTGACTTGTACCAGACTGTCTTTTCAAGTCCCATAGCATCCCTAATGGCTAACATATCCGGACAGAATGTAAACGTTATACATTCCCCACTCTCTCTCAGTGACATGAATAAGTATATTTCATATTCTCAGAACCCAACACACCTTAACCCTAATTGCAACCTTAACCCTAAACCTAACACATGAGCTTAAAATAGCCTTTGTCCTCATGGGGACATGGTAAATTTCCCCACGAGGGAGAATTTTCCTTATATATGTGACTCGTTTCAGGAAACTAGGTGTACGTCGCACGTCACTACTTCACAGGAGCAGTATTTCAACGTAAATATTTATTTTTTATCAAAATGTGCTTTTTGGCCAGAAATGCCTTCTGGAACATGTGAACTTTCATGTGCCTTAATATCAAACTTGTATTCCATCCATAAATACGAATCAAATTGTTAAATTACAAGCCTAGTTGGTATAGCCACGGAAAAAGTCAGAAACCTTCCCACTAGCCATGATTGGCTGAGATAATGGACGGGCTGGACATGCCAGGAGATGAGTTTGGATTGGTCAGCCATGTAGCATGCTTCTGTCTAACATGAGCTGGTCAGTATGTGTTGACAGTCCTTTCTACCACACCATTTTTGAAAGATATAACTTTAGCCATTGAGAACTAGAAACATTTTGCTACTTTTCTCAACATTGATGCCCTGAATTTAGCAGGCGCTATCAACAGATCAGTAGGAGTGATGGGCTACTTTCTGCACACGCCACGGTCAATGTGAACCGAGTGACTTGACACAACGCTGGCCAAACAAGATGTAGCTACAAACAAAATGTTAAATGGTTCCAAATCTGCCCTGAAGCGTTCATCCATGTATACGGGTAAGAGTCTAGCGACATTTTCCAGATATACGTTTCTAATTTTGTCAGGAAGTCATTTTTATTGCAAGTTAAAGTATACTGTTAGTTAGCTAGCAAACGTTAGCTGGCTGGCTCGCTAGCTAATGTTACGTGTATGATCTGCGTAATATTATTTGAATCAGAAATCAATTTGCATTGCTAGTTATAGCCTAACGTTAGCTAGTTAACCTGTTGGGGGTAGGGGGCAGTATTGACACGGTCGGATAAAAAACGTACCCGATTTAATCTGGTTACTACTCCTGCCCAGTAACTAGAATATGCATATAATTATTGGCTTTGGATAGAAAACACCCTAAAGTTTCTAAAACTGTTTGAATGGTGTCTGTGAGTATAACAGAACTCATATGTCAGGCAAAAACCTGAGAAGATTCCTTACAGGAAGTGGCCTGTCTGACAAGTTGTTGTTCATCTTGGCTCTTTTTATTGAAGACTGAGGATCTTTGCTGTAACGTGACACTTCATACGGCTCCCATAGGCTCTCAGAGACCGGGAAAAAGCTGAATGATATCGAGGCAGCCCCAGGCTGAAACACATTTACGCTTTTGGCAAGTGGCCGATCAGAGGACAATGGGCTTAGGCGCGTGCACGAGTCGACCCCGTGCATTATTTTCTTTCCTCTTTTTACCTAAACGCAGATTCCCGGTCGGAATATTATCGCTTTTTTACGAGAAAAATGGCATAAAAATGGATTTTAAACAGCGGTTGACATGCTTCGAAGTACGGTAATGGAATATTTAGAATTTTTTTGTCACGAAATGCGCCATGCTCGTCACCCTTATTTACCCTTTCGGATAGTGTCTTGAACGCACGAACAAAACGCCGCCATTTGGATATAACAATGGATTATTTGGGACCAAACCAACATTTGTTATTGAAGTAGAAGTCCTGGGAGTGCATTCTGACGAAGAACACCAAAGGTAATCAAACTTTTCTAATAGTAAATCTGACTTTGGTGAGTGCTAAACTTGCTGGGTGTCTAAATAGCTAGCCCTGTGATGCCGGGCTATCTACTGAGAATATTGCAAAATGTGCTTTCACCGAAAAGCTATTTTAAAATCGGACATATCGAGTGCATAGAGGAGTTCTGTATCTATAATTCTTAAAATAATTGTTATGCTTTTTGTGAACGTTTATCGTGAGTAATTTAGTAAATTTTTAGTAAATTCACCGGAAGTTTGCGGGGGGTATGCTAGTTCTGAACGTCACATGCTAATGTAAAAAGCTATTTTTTGATATAAATATGAACTTGATTGAACAAAACATGCATGTATTGTATAACATAATGTCCTAGGTGTGTCATCTGATGAAGATCATCAAAGGTTCTGGGTTTTTGTGACATTATATGCTAGCTTCAAAAATGGGTGTCTGATTATTTCTGGCTGGGTACTCTGCTGACATAATCTAATGTTTTGCTTTCGTTGTAAAGCCTTTTTGAAATCAGACAGTGTGGTTAGATTAACGAGAGTCTTGTCTTTAAAATGGTGTAAAATAGTCATATGTTTGAGAAATTGAAGTAATAGCATTTCTAAGGTATTTGAATAACGCGCCACAGGATTCCACTGGCTGTTACGTAGGTGGGACGATTTCGTCCCGCCGGCCCTAGAGAAGTTAACATTGAAACTAGTTTGTTAGCTTTAACTACCTGCAGATTCATACTACAGCTATGACAATGTTTGTATTGATTGGTAGTAGTATTAGTTGGGGTTATGCCGGTTCATTGTTTAGCTAGCTAGCTACATGTCTAAACAAAAGACTCCACTTCACCAGATGATTACATGACCCATGAAGTTAGCCAGGTGTGTCTCGGGGTGATTACAGCCATCGGTTGTATTTCATGAACATGTGTACATATCTAGACAATAGTGACCCGTCCACTAGATGTGGCTGGAGGGAGGTTATAGCATTTCCTTCACATGACCCATCAATACTGTGTACTGTTTACACCTTCTGTATCCTGTGCATATGACAAATAAACATAGATTTTATTTGATATAGCGTGTGTTTACCACATGGCCGCACATGTGAATCCTTAAAGAGATGGGTGGGGCTAAAGCTTAAGAGGGTGTGAACGATGCTGAATGGGGCGTAGACTAAGAAGAGCTCACCACTAGGTGTACCAGAACATTCAAGGGTCATTTTCTCAAAAGTGAGGTTACAAGTTTATCAACTTTCAAAGCAGAAATACTTTCCCATTGTCCCTCAACTGTATTGTATGATATACCATTTTCTAGTCTCTACTTTTATCCAATGTAAAAAAACACCATTTCAAATTTTGCTTACTAATACCAAATCGAGGCGGTTGGTCACATTTTACTATCCTTGTGGGGACTTTGGGGAATATAGGTCCCCACAAGGACAGAAGAACCAACCCACCACAGCCTCTCTCACTCTGTTCACACCCCACAAATGAGACATAATGTGTCGTTTAACAATTTATAACCCATTAGTAATTATCTCTTCCTCTTAATTGTCATTCCACAATGCTCCTTTCATTCTGATTTGTCTGTCTGTCTGTCTGTCTGTCTGTCTGTCTGTCTGTCTGTCTGTCTGTCTGTCTGTCTGTCTGTCTGTCTGTCTGTCTGTCTGTCTGTCTGTCTGTCTGTCTGTCTGTCTGTCTGTCTGTCTGTCTGTCTGAAAACCGACTCTTCAAGAGGAGAAGCTATTTTTCTTCTAATCCTCTAACTGTGTGTCAAGCGCTATCTCACTTTCTCAGAAAACCTGTCCATCTCTTAATGTGCCATTCCAATGTTACATCCATCTATTCTACCACCTAATGCTATATTGCTTTTCTGACTGTTGGGAGAAACAGATATTATACTGCATTTATATCTATTTATGCTTATAGATGGTTTAGAACTAACATATCAAACTGGATCTAAAAAGTCACTGCTGATGAGTGAGTCCATCTTGAACAAAATGTTTTTACTTGTCCCTGTCTGTCTGTGTGTGTGTCTGTGTGTCCGTGTGGGAGTGCGTGTGTGTCCGAGTGCCTGTCATGGCCTTCTCTCCCCCCCATAAACTGTATTTCCTAGCTGAGTCTCCTCGTAATCGTCCAGACGGAACACGTCGACATACAACCGTCTGAGTGTCTGGGACACAGCAACCCTGACGTGTCTCTGGACTGACATAAAGCCACTGTGACTGCTCCCAGATGGCCGCTCACACACCCACCCACACATATAGAATTACACCCACGCTGAAGCCTGCACGCGCACACACACACACAAAATTATAGCTCCAGGTGGGGTCTCTGTCTTTTACGACCCCCCATCCCCTCCGTCCCCAGAAACCCTTCTCCAGGGTGTGGCTTAGAGCACCATAGATGGCTTTAACTTCTCTAGGGTAGGGGGCAGTATTTTGACGTCCGGATGAAAGCCGTGCCCAAATTAAACTGCCTGCTACTCAGGCTCAGAAGGTAGGATATGCATATTATTAGTAGATTTGGATAGAAAACACTCTGAAGTTTCTAAAACTGTTTGAATGATGTCTGTGAGTATAACAGAACTCATGGTAGGCAAAAACCCGAGAAAAATCCAACCAGGAAGTGAGGTTTATAGTTTTTTCAAGTGATTGCCTATACAGTATACAGTGACTTAGGGTTCATTTTGCACTTCCTAAGGGTTCCACTAGATGTCAACAGTCTTTAGAACGTTGTTTCATGCCTCTACTGTGAATATGGCGTGAACAAGAGGGCCTGGAAGTTGATGAGTGAGGAAATTACATGAGCTCAGAGGCGTGCGCTCTCGTGAGTGTGAGCTGTGTTCCTTTTCTTTTCTGAAGACATTGGAATTGTCCGGTTGGAATATTACTGAAGATTTATGTTAAAAACATCCTAAAGATTGATGCTATACATCGTTTGACATATTTCTACGAACGTAAATAGAACTGTTTTTGACTTTTCGTCGTGACATTTTTGCACGCTTACTGCATTTGGAGTAGTGGACTGAACGCGCGAACAAAAAAGAAGGTATTTGGACATAAATGATGGACTTTATCGAACAAAACAAACATTTATTGTGGACCTGGGATTCCTGGGAGTACATTCTGATGAAAATCATCAAAGGTAAGTGAATATTTATAATATTATTTCTGAGTTTTATTGACTCCACAAAATGGCGGGTTTGGTTTCGTGTCTGAACGCTGTACTCAAATTATTGCAAAGTGTGCTTTCGCTGTAAAGTTTTTTTGAAATATGACACAGCGGTTGCATTAAGGAGAAGTGTATCTATAAATCTTTGAATTACAGTTTCATATTTTATCAACGTTTATGATGAGTATTTCTGTAAATTGATGTGCTCATTCACCGGAGGTTTTGGGAGGCAAAACATTTCTGAACATTACACGCCAATGTAAAATGGGGATTTTGGATATAAATATGAACTTAATCGAGCAAAACATACATGTATTGTGTAACATGAAGTCCTATGAGTGCCATCTGATGAAGATCATCAAAGGTTAGTGATTAATTTTAGCTGTATTTCTGTTTTTTTGTGACGCCTCTCCTTGCTTGGAAAATGGCTGTGTGGTTTTTCTTGTCAAGGTGATGTCCTAACATAATCTAATGTTATGCTATCGCCATAAAGCCTTTTTGAAATCGGACAATGTGGTTGGATTAACGAGAAGTGTATCTTTAAAATGGGATATAATAGTTGTATGTTTGAGAAATTTGAATTATGAGATTTTTGTTCTTTTGAATTTGGCGCCCTGCTATTTCACTGGCTGTTGAATAGTGTGTCCCGCAGGTGGGACAGTCACGTCCCACATACCCCAGAGAGGTTAACACTGATCTGAGACCCGTATTGACGAGAGCACTACAGACTGGAGATCAAGAGTAGGAGCAATAGATCAGACATAACAACCTTGTGGTTACCACCTGTCTGATAGTGCTTATGGTATAGGGATTTATTTACATTTCTCCATCTATGACACGTGTGTGTGTGCATGCGTGCGTGCGTGCGTGCGTGCGACTCATTCTGACCAAGTCTCAACACTTTTTGCTACAGTTGAACAGCGTTAGCGATTTCACCACAGTGTGAAAGCCTATTATCCTCTTCGTTATAGTGGTGCTAATTAAAAAGACTGTGGCTAATTCAATGACTGTACAGGGTTACGGTTTCATAGAGTGGTCAGGTCTGATACTCAGAAAGTTCCAACTTGAATTCACACATGGAGCTCAATGAGAGACGTCTCTGTCCCGTTTTTCACTGGGGAAAACAAGTCAGCGTTTCCCATCGCTTCATTTCTAGACGTGGCGACATATACAGGAGAGGGGAGGGAACAGCCTCAGTTCTTCAGAGCATGAACCCCCTTTCACCCTCAGAACGGCCTCAGTTCTTCAGAGCACGAACCCCCTTTCACCCTCAGAACGGCCTATGTTCTTCAGAGCATGAACCCCCTTTCACCCTCAGAACGGCCTCAGTTCTTCAGAGCATGAACCCCCTTTCACCCTCAGAACGGCCTCAGTTCTTCAGAGCATGAACCCCCTTTCACCCTCAGAACAGCCTCAGTTCTTCAGAGCATGAATCCCCTTTCACCCTCAGAACGGCCTCAGTTCTTCAGAGCATGGACTCTACAAGGTGTTGAACGCGTTCCACAGGGATGCTGGGCCATGTTGACTCCAATGCTTCCCACCGTATTTAACAGGTGACATCAATAAGGGATCATAGCTTTCACCTGGTCAGTCTATGTCATGGAAACAGCAGGTGTTCCTAATGTTTTGTCCACTCAGTGTATATAGCCCCAGAAAAACAGGAATCAGGATGTAGAGGTGGAGGTGGATGTAGAGGTGGACAGACTCACCACTTGGCCGTTCTGGGGGTTCTTGTGTGCGTAAGGTGGACCGCGGATGTGGTTCCACATCTGGCCTGATGTCATGGCAAACACCACACACTGAGGAGAGAGGGAGAGAGGAAGAGAGAGAGAGAAGGGGAGAGAGGGAGAGAGAGGGATGGGGAGAGAGGGAGAGGGAGAGTGAGGGGGAGAGAGAAAGAGGGAGGGAGGGAGGGAGGGAGGGAGGGAGGGAGAGTGAGGGAGACAGACAGACAGACAGACAGACAGACAGACAGACAGACAGACAGACAGACAGACAGACAGACAGACAGACAGACAGACAGACAGACAGACAGACAGACAGAAACAAAGAGAAGTTTAAAAGTTACAGAAGCTACAGGTAGAAATTACTATACACTCATCAACACTCCTGCTGCTATTCCTTCACAGTCACACACAGAGACAGAGAAAGAGACAGCAGAGAGAGAGAGAGAGAGAGAGAGAGAGAGAGAGAGAGAGAAGACAGAAGTAGAGACAGAGAGAGGCTGCACACCCGCATCGATCCATCTCGCCACGCCAACAGAGCAGAGGAGAGGTAAACACCACATTGAACCTGACCTCCGTGACTTGCCCGCTGCTCCCCTTACGATCAATACTCTCTGTGGCTTCCTCAGCCTTTTCCCTGTCTCTTAACATACGGGATAACAACCCTCTCTGTCAACACATAGGACACTGGTCCACTCTGCCTCGTACTGCCCTCACTATCAATAAGAGCATTGCTGCTGATGAAGACGGACCAGCATGCTGGATCATGCTCACTGATTGTAGTTTACAAAAAACTGAAGAAATGCAGAATTTACATTATATTGTTTCACATACAGATGTAGGACCTTAATTTGAGCCTGTTTGAATTATTTAGTGGACTATAATTAATGGACATTTTTGTAGGGGTTGAAACATTTTTCATGAGGGAAATCAAGTCTGATATTTCAAAGTGGAAATTACAAACTTCAGAAGCCTTTTTAAACCTCAAATACACTACAAGTTTTACACTTCCTGCAACAGGGTGATCAGATGAAGATCCTGAGACCTGTATGGACCTTATAGACTGCCTTATAGACTATATATAAATAACTATGGTATTGCACCACCCCTAGGTGGTCAGAACGTGTGGTGTAGGCAGCTTCATCAATAGCTTGTTAACGTAAGTGTTCTAACAAACCATTATGTGGAACACTTAGGAAAGACAGTATCACGCTGTGAGAAGCGTTCATAGGAACATTCTGCTTACCTACTTCAGGGATGTTGTGCTCTCACCAGTCCATTGTGTGTGTGAATGTGTGTGCCTGTCTGCATATGCATACATGTTGGTATGTGTGTGTGATTGAGCTGATGTGTGTGTGTGTGTGTGTGTGTGTGTGTGTGTGTGTGTGTGTGTGTGTGTGTGTGTGTGTGTGTGTGTGTGTGTGTGTGTGTGTGTGTGTGTGTGCTCCTCTCTCACCAGTGCGGCCATGGCCCAGCCAGTCTTGTTGTAGATGAACTCCAGGTTGTTCCTGCGGAGGTAGAGCAGCCCTCCTACCAGGGACACCAGCAGGGCCAGGGCTATGGTGCCAGAGTAGTTAGGGGGGCGGAACACACGGATCTGGAGGAGGAGAGGAGGGGGAGGGAAGGAGAGGAGGAGGGAGGGCGGGAGGGAGACCCAGTGAAAGGAGGTGAGGTAGAGGGAGGGAGGGAGGCCCAGTGAAAGGAGGTGAGGTAGAGGGAGGGAGGGAGGCCCAGTGAAAGGAGGTGAGGTAGAGGGAGGGAGGGAGACAAAGTGAAAGGAGGTGAGGTAGAGGGAGGGAGGGAGACCCAGTGAAAGGAGGTGAGGTAGAGGGAGGGAGGGAGACCCAGTGAAAGGAGGTGAGGTAGAGGGAGGGAGGGAGGGAGGGAGACCCAGTGAAAGGAGGTGAGGTAGAGGGAGGGAGGGAGGGAGACCCAGTGAAAGGAGGTGAGGTAGAGGGAGGGAGACCCAGTGAAAGGAGGTGAGGTAGAGGGAGGGAGGGAGGCCCAGTGAAAGGAGGTGAGGTAGAGGGAGGGAGGGAGACCCAGTGAAAGGAGGTGAGGTAGAGGGAGGGAGGGAGACCCAGTGAAAGGAGGTGAGGTAGAGGGAGGGAGACGGTTAGTTTTCGTCTGATCAAAGAAAACTATTTTAGAATGATATAGCTCAGTACAATGTCATTTCACCTAGTTGAATAACACAAGGGTTCATGTCAGTGAGATGTTATTTGGGTACAGTGGGGCATTAGGCTACAATAGAGGCATATCAAGTATAATAATATGATATTACTGGGGAATAGCATATCCACAGTAATGAAAAGATACGTCACATTCCCATTCAAACAAAGAGATGTACATGTGGAGCGATAGTAGGCCAGGGTTGTATACTGTTGAAAAACTTTTTGGAAACGGAAAACGATAATGAGCATTTCATATTGGACAAGTTCAGGTTTCAGTCCGTTTTTTCCTTCAGTTTGAACACAACCCAGATCTTCTTGTTGGTCGATCGCCGGCCTTGCCTTCTAATGCTATTGGATTAGCTCAAATAAAGGGAACCACATACCCCATAATTCAGACTGCTTGTGGACTGAGTGTTTGTGCGTGTTAGAGCATTGGGCCAGTAACCGAAAGGTTGCTCGTTCGAATACCCGAGCCGACAAGGTGAAAAATCTGTCGATGTGCCCTTGAGCAAGGCACTTAACCCTAATATGCTCCAGGAGCGTTGCACCACAATGGCTGACCCTGTAAAACAACACATTTCACTGTACCTATCCAGTGTATGTGACAATGAAACATTACAAAGTGTCCCAGTCACATTCTGTCCACTGTCAACCGCCGTTTTTCAAATCCGCAGGACGACGGAGAATCCAAAGGATTAATGGACGACTGGTGGAGATGTCGCCCCGTAATGGAGGACGGTGGCTTTTAAAAAAGGAGCTCCTCTGAGTCTTAATGGACGCCATGGAACTAATAAAGGATAACAGTTTCTAATCTCATTGGAATTCTCAGAGAGCAGTGGGCCATATAGTAAGCACTGGATACCACAGCCATTAGCTGGTCATTGTGTTTTTGTGATCTTGTCCTTCTTGCATCTCTATGATGGATCTGAAACTGATGATGCCATCTCTGACGCAGCTATAAAAAGGATAACCTTTGGTATTCTATTCATGTTTGGCACAGAGTTGGCTGCAAATATTATATCTGATATGTTTTTGTGATGCTTGTCTGTTTTGTGACAGGTAAATAGTTGTGTGCACTTTGTAAAAGCTTTAAAAGGTGATAGGCAGGCCTGGGTTTAAAGAGTATTTGTTGTCTTTCAAATATGTTGAGCGTTCAATTGAGCCTGCTAAATTGTTGGTATTTGCACCTTTGGGACGATTCCATTAGCGCCATTGCTCCAGGCAAGCCCGATCAGGCGCAGCTGACAGAAAACAGATACTATTTGAACCCGGGTCTTGTGTCACCTGTACAATCATCACAGGTGTATTATGGTAAAGGGGGAATTCTCACCTGTACGTCAGTGCGGTCTGCGATCCACTTGGCCAGCTGCTCCGAGGCAAAGCCGATCCGCTGGAGGTCAAAGGTGTCTGCCCTCTTAGGCTTTCCCTTAGCTGGGAAGTGCATGAAGGTAGGGGCTGAGTTCATATTCAGCTGGAGAGAGACAGAGAGAGAGAGAGAGAGAGAAAGGGAGCGAGAGAGAGGGACAAGGGAGAGGGACGGAGGGAGAAGGACAAGGGAGACAGAGGGAGAAAGAAAAAGAGAAAGAGAGAGAGGAAAGGATTGGTGATAGATACAGTAGGTAGGAGAGAGAGAGAGACAGATACAGTAGGTAGGAGAGAGAGAGAGAGAGAGACAGATACAGTAGGTAGGAGAGAGAGAGAGAGAGATACAGATACAGTAGGGAGGAGGAGAGAGAGAGGGAGGGACAGATACAGTAGGGAGGAGGAGAGAGAGAGGGAGAGACAGATACAGTAGGGAGGAGGAGAGAGAGAGAGAGGGAGGGACAGATACAGTAGGGAAGAGGAGAGAGAGAGAGAGAGAGAGAGGGAGGGACAGATACAGTAGGGAGGAGAGAGAGAGAGGGAGGGACAGATACAGTAGGGAGGAGAGAGAGAGAGGGAGGGACAGATACAGTAGGGAGGAGGAGAGAGAGAGAGAGGGAGGGAAAGATACAGTAGGGAGGAGGAGAGAGAGAGAGAGGGAGGGACAGATACAGTAGTGAGGAGGAGAGAGAGAGAGAGGGAGGGACAGATACAGTAGGGAGGAGGAGAGAGAGAGAGAGGGAGGGAAAGATACAGTAGGGAGGAGGAGAGAGAGAGGGAGGGACAGATACAGTAGGGAGGAGGAGAGAGAGAGAGAGGGAGGGACAATACAGTAGGGAGGAGGAGAGAGAGAGAGAGGGAGAGACAGATACAGTGGGGAGGAGGAGAGAGAGAGGGAGGGACAGATACAGTAGGGAGGAGGAGAGAGAGAGGGAGGGACAGATACAGTGGGGAGGAGGAGATAGAGAGAGGGAGGGACAATACAGTAGGGAGGAGGAGAGAGAGAGAGAGGGAGGGAAAGATACAGTAGGGAGGAGGAGAGAGAGAGAGAGGGAGAGACAGATACAGTGGGGAGGAGGAGAGAGAGAGGGAGGGACAGATACAGTAGGGAGGAGGAGAGAGAGAGGGAGGGACAGATACAGTGGGGAGGAGGAGATAGAGAGAGGGAGGGACAATACAGTAGGGAGGAGGAGAGAGAGAGAGAGGGAGGGAAAGATACAGTAGGGAGGAGGAGAGAGAGAGAGAGGGAGGGACAATACAGTAGGGAGGAGGAGAGAGAGAGAGAGGGAGGGAAAGATACAGTAGGGAGGAGGAGAGAGAGAGAGAGGGAGGGACAGATACAGTAGGGAGGAGGAGAGAGAGAGAGAGGGAGGACAGATACAGTAGGGAGGAGGAGAGAGAGAGAGAGGGAGAGACAGATACAGTAGGGAGGAGGAGGAGAGAGAGAGGGAGGGACAGATACAGTAGTGAGGAGGAGAGAGAGAGAGGGAGGGACAGATACAGTAGGGAGGAGGAGAGAGAGAGAGAGGGAGGGACAGATACAGTAGGGAGGAGGAGAGAGAGAGAGGGAGGGACAGATACAGTAGTGAGGAGGAGAGAGAGAGAGAGGGAGGGACAGATACAGTAGGGAAGAGGAGAGAGAGAGAGAGGGAGGGACAGATACAGTAGGGAGGAGGAGAGAGAGAGAGGGAGGGACAGATACAGTAGTGAGGAGGAGAGAGAGAGAGAGGGAGGGACAGATACAGTAGGGAAGAGGAGAGAGAGAGAGAGGGAGGGACAGATACAGTAGGGAGGAGGAGAGAGAGAGAGAGAGAGGGACAGATACAGTAGGGAGGAGGAGAGAGAGAGAGAGGGAGAGAGAGAGAGGGACATAGGTGGAAAAGGCAGAGAGAGAATCAAGAGAAGTGGTGAGAACCCCAATTACATGATGTGTGCAGATATACCACTGCCCATACAAAAACATCCCCTATACACCGTTCACTTTCCCCAGTGGTGTTATGATGTGACTGGCCATGAGGCCACCTACCCAGGGAGGGAGGGAGGAGCACGGGGCAGGGAACTCACTGGTGGCACTAACATACACCTAATTACTAGCCTCTCCCTCTGCACAGGCTGGCCATTAGGCCTAATGAATGGATAGGCATGCACACTGTGTAGTTATTATGCTAGGTGTCTGCCTCCTCCCTCTCTTTCAACAGTAATCTCTCTCTCTCCCGCTCAACGATATTCCCCTCTCCCTCTCTTTCAATTGTTTCTCTCTTTCTCTCAATCTGTATCTGTCTTTCCCGATTCTGTCTTTAAAATGAACCTCTTTCCCTCTTAGATATATCTCTATCTACTTGTGTCAATACCTCTCCACTGAGTGATTCTCGGTCTCTCTCTTTCCACTTGGTTTACCTTCCAAACCCCTCTTCCCGCAATTCATATCAACTAAAAAGTCAGTCTCCTCCCCCCTCCAAACTCACAGAGAACAAAGTGAGGATCATTACAGAGGTTATTTCTCTTAATTGCATGAAAGGAGCGCACCGCTTCCTCCCTGGAGCGTAGAGGTGATTCGCCCATTAGGAGTACTACATTAGCACTCTCTCCATTAGAACAAAAGAAAAGCTAGACAAAGTGATCTGCATTTAATTACATGTCCTTTTAATCTTAGAGGCCCGTAATCGCATAATTGCTCGAGTGGAGAGTGTGAGGCGTACCTCAGGGGTGAGTATTTAACCCAGATTAATTGCTCATTGGCTATGGTAATGTGCGATTGGAAGCTTCACATCTGTTTATTGTCATGCAAACGACTGTTAGTGATAAGAAACCAAAGTTCTATTATGGGTTTCTCTGGTGCTGAGTTGCTATGGCGATGTGGAATATGTTATTTATGTGTTGGGGCAGGTTGTTTTCCGACTGTATCGAAGTCTGCACTGAGTGACACAGCAGGCGGTGATGTACTGTAAGAAACTCAGGTGCCCGGTGACATGCACACACATACGCCCACACGGGCTTCGCCCACGGCCCACCTATGGATGCACCCTGGGAAAATAATGACAACCCCAGGGAAAGAGGTTGGTTGTGCAGAACCGACTCTTATCAATCTCCCACACTGGTGTTTATCTAGCTGTCAGCCTGCAGTGAGTGCACGACAGTGGCTACTATGGCCAATATACCACGGCTAAGGGCTGTTCTTAAGCACGACACAACGCGGAGTGCCTGGACACAGCCGTTAGCTGTGGTATATTGGCTATATACCACAAACCCCCGAGGTGCCTTACTGCTATTATAAACTGTTTACAAATGTAATTAGTACAGTAATACCCGTGATATACGGTCTGATATACTACCGCTTTCGGCCAATCAGACTTCAGGGCTGGACAAACTCAGTTTATAATATGGATGATACATTCAGAGTACTGTATGCAGAGTGTGCATGGACTGAGTCATGAGTACAGTATGTGGGTTGGATAAGAGAGCTCATCTACATACATCAAGAGTATACATCCATTGCAAGGTACATGAGCATTTGTGTAAGCGAGTACTTCGCTAAATGTCATCCGACATGATCGTATATATAATTGACAATCAGAGGCACGTCCAAAACAATGTTCAGCTGATGTGAAACCCCAATCTCTCTCCCTAAGTGGCCTGAGCCGCCGGACGACGAACCCCCGCTGGTAAATAAAACCATGCAGAGAGCCTGTCAGCCACCTCTGATTTATTTACCTTATTTCAATGATTCATCTCTCCTTTAAAACTTCACCTGCGTGCTAATTAGCATGCTGTGTCTCCGCGCCGAGGCTGACAGGCAACTATGAACATGGAAATGAGGGCTTTGGGGATGGAGGGAGCGAGCGGGGGAACGTAGAGGGGGACTGATGGAGGGAGGGGGGCTGGGGGGGGTAGATCCAGACGGTTACCTGCTGAAAGACGTCCGCCCCCTCATCATAGTCCACCACGGTGAAGAAGAGTTTGTTAGAGAAAGCTGAGGAGTAGCGCCAGGAGTTAGCCAGCACCTGGTACTCCTCGTTAGCTTGTCTGTTAAAAAGACAGGGGGAGAGAGAGAGAGAGAAAAAGAGGAAGAGAAAAGGGAGAAAAAAAGAGGGAGAGAAATGAGAGAAAATAGAGAGGGGGAACGGGAGAGAAAATAGAGTTGAAAAGAGGAGAGGAAGACAGAGGAGCAGAGGCGAAGGCAAAAGGGAAATTGAACAAGAGAGGGAGCAAACGAGAGGGAGAGAAAGAGAGAAGAAGAAACAGATGAGTAAATGCTGGTGATGATCATGGCCACGTTGGCTTGAGGAGGCAGTTGGAAGAGACGAGAGAGAGAGAGAGAGAGACTCATGCCACATGTTCCTCCCCAGAGAGAAGGATAATGACGCCATGCCGTGAAAACGAGTGTCTGAGAAGAACGTCGCTACAGCTCTAATTACTGCTGCTCTATCCCGTCCTGGACAGACGAGGATAACATCACGACAAACCACCATCTCTCTACCCATCGCTTTCCTTTTAACTCTGGCGATGCTGCCACTTCTTATGCCCGTCGCAGTTCCCCTACACTGGCATGACAGGGGAAACGATAAGCAAAAAAACCAAACGTGCCAATTAGTGGGGAAATTTTGCAAATTGAGTCGTCGCCACTCCACCTGTCACGGGTAAATACAGACAGTGGTGGACCCGCCAGGTCTGTCACAGTGGCGGCTAAAAAAATGAAAATGAATGTACAGAAAACTTCTTTATATAATGTGACGTAATAGAGTTGAAGGTAGGGTTACAAAATTCCTGAAGTGTGCGATAAATTCCCTGGTTTTCCAGAGATCCTTGGAGGATTCTGGATTTCCTGCTTATTCCCTCCTGTTTCCGGGAATTCTGCAAGCGGGATACCTGAAAAACCAGGGAGTGTATCGAAAGTTCCAGGAATATTGCAACCCTAGTTAAAAGTACACTTAAAACTAGTGGAAAGAGAGTTTGGGCCTGTGGAAGTCTTGAAGCTTCATGGCACACATTTAGAGCTCTCAAATAACCCCATAAAAGTATGTTTACTCCAGATGGCTTCGTAAAGTCGCAGCGCCAACGTCTGGTGACAACTTTAATGTCCTCTGACAACTTTAATGTCCTCTGCCACACGTTACAATGCATGAATTAACAAACGGGACAACAAAAAAGCATGAATAAAGCAAGTAACAAAACACTCGTTTCTGTTGGGAATTAAACACAAGTGCCATAAATTGCATGTCGACTTGCATCAATGTTGCATTGCCTTCATGTACTATTCATGGTCCTACATAAGTGATATGGTTTGTAGTGTTCCGCGCTCTGCGGTGCTCCACGTATAGTGTGTCTCTTCAGAGAGCATTGTGATTGGTTGCTCTTTTGGTGATAAAAGTCTGTAAACAATTAGCAGCTTTCCGTCCAGTGCACTTTAAATGGTACCGTCATTGGAGAGAGGGAGAGAGAGAGCATGAGGAACTGAGATGGAGAGAAGGAAACAAACAAAGAGAGAGTGGTATAGAAAAGAGAACGAGAAGAATGAAAGAAAGAGTGATGGATGGCAGTGCGAGGACCCCCGGGCGATTAGCAGTCCCTCCCAGTGCCCGTCTGTGCTTTTGGGGGGGGGGGTCACAACCCAAAATGTGTCTTGTGCGCCCGCTGACTAGCGACGCGATGGTATCGTTTATGGAAATGGTCCGTCCCAATTGCGAAGCAGAGAGAGCTGGCGCGTGACATTAACTAATGCGCTTCGGAGTGACATCCTCAAATTGAAAGGAAACCTTGTTTCCTTGTTAAGATGAATCATTTTAATATAAATGGATAAATAAATGCATACGTCGAGGTTGGCCCTGCCGTCGTCGAGAGCCGGAAGAGAGGGCGAGAGAAAAACCAAAAACAAGAGGAACAGAGAGAGAGAGATAAATAATTAAGTGATTTGAGTCGACAGCAGATGATTAAAAAAGCATTATGGGTCACGGGCAACAGAGAGGATGATGGGAGTGGGAAAGGTCAGTGTGGATTAAATTAACTTCCTCTATTTCCGTAATACACATGATTATTCCCTGGTTGGCGTCATCTTTATTCAATGAAGCGAACGGCTGGGTTCTCCGTGTGAAGGCTCCTTGAGGAGAGAAACTGGGCCCCAAAACGGAGATCTAGACTTAACACACTGGCTGTTATGTAGAGTAGATCACTGTCTGGAGGTCATCACCAGAGGTCAACAGGTCATGTTGACTGTCGTCTATTTCAATGCCAAAAATAGATCTAGACTGAACAGACTTGCAGGTTGATGGACCATCACCGGAGGTCAAAAGGACATGATGACTTTAGCCTATGTCCTTGTCTTTATTAAACCCCCCCGAATCCCCAAACGTAGATCTAGACTGAATAGACTGACTGTTCTGTAGAGTTGTTGATGGGTCATCACTAGAGGTCAAATGGTCATTATACTTTTCTTTATTCTGTTTTGTCTCTTTCATCAACTGTATGATTGATTTGTATTATCTTGTATTGGCTGATTGGGCCGAGGTGGGAAAGTCCAGTCCTGAAGGGCTGCTGTGTGTGCATCATTTTGTTCCAAAATAATCAAATAAATCTCTGTTTTATTGTCACACAAACCAGATAGGTGCAGTGAAGTGTGTTGTTTTACAGGGTCAGCCATAGAAGTGCAGCGCCCCTGGATCAAACTATCATCAACATGTCATTCACCTTGTCGGCTCGGATATTCTAACCAGCCATCTTTGGGTTACAGGCACAAACCTCTGACCGCTAGGCTACCTGCTGCATACCTGATTCAAATAAACAGCTCATCCTGATCTTCAAATCAAATCACTATTTACTTCAAGTGTATTTCACCAGGTCTCAACACACTGGGCTGGAGCAAAAACCTGCAAAAACTGTACACGGTGCTGTGTAGTATAGCGCCTCCTGTCTGTGGTCGCGGAGCGGAGGGGTTCCATACCTGCAGACGGAGCACTGCCTCTGCGGCTGCAGCGCGGTGAACATCACGATGACCGAGTAGTTCCGGGGCGGGGCCTTGACGAACCTCCGGAACTTATCGCCGTTCATCCGGATCACGGAACGCCTGGAGCTCCACTCCATCATCTGTTCCACCTTCTCCACCAACATGTTCTGGAAAACCAGGGAAACCAGGGATGGAGAGGGAGGACGAGAGGAGGGAGGAAGGAGGACGAGAGGAGGGAGGAAGACGGAAAGGGAAAAGGAGGGAAGAAGAGTGAAAGGGAAGGGAAAAGGAGGGGAGGAAGGAGGAAGAGTGAAAGGGAAGGGAAAAGGAGGGGAGGAAGAGTGAAAGGGAAGGGAAAAGGAGGGGAGGAAGAGTGAAAGGGAAGGGAAAAGGAGGGGAGGAAGAGTGAAAGGGAAGGGAAAAGGAAGGGAGGAAGAGTGAAAGGGAAGGGAAAAGGAGGGGAGGAAGAGTGAAAGGGAAGGGAAAAGGAGGGGAGGAAGAGTGAAAGGGAAGGGAAAAGGAGGGAAGGAAGGAGGAAGAGTGAAAGGGAAGGGAAAAGGAGGGGAGGAAGGAGGAAGAGTGAAAGGGAAGGGAAAAGGAGGGGAGGAAGAGTGAAAGGGAAGGGAAAAGGAGGGGAGGAAGAGTGAAAGGGAAGGGAAAAGGAGGGGAGGAAGAGTGAAAGGGAAGGGAAAAGGAAGGGAGGAAGAGTGAAAGGGAAGGGAAAAGGAGGGGAGGAAGAGTGAAAGGGAAGGGAAAAGGAGGGAAGGAAGGAGGAAGAGTGAAAGGGAAGGGAAAAGGAGGGGAGGAAGAGTGAAAGGGAAGGGAAAAGGAGGGAAGGAAGGAGGAAGAGTGAAAGGGAAGGGAAAAGGAGGGGAGGAAGAGTGAAAGGGAAGGGAAAAGGAGGGAGGAAGGAGGAAGAGTGAAAGGGAAGGGAAAAGGAGGGAAGGAAGGAGGAAGAGTGAAAGGGAAGTGAAAAGGAGGGGAGGAAGAGTGAAAGGGAAGGGAAAAGGAGGGGAGGAAGAGTGAAAGGGAAGGGAAAAGGAGGGAAGGAAGGAGGAAGAGTGAAAGGGAACGGGAAAGGAGGGAGGAAGAGTGAAAGGGAAGGGAAAACAGGAGAAACCATTATGACCAGGTATTAAACTAGGTGTCAACCAGGAAATAATTGGTGTTTTCTGGAATGAATGAGTCACACACACACACACACACACACACACACACACACACACACACACACACACACACACACACACACACACACACACACACACACACACACACACACACACACACACACACACACACACGAATCTCAAGAGGGGGTGCTATCAAACGTTATGAATTTTTTGTTGTTGTTGAACATCTACACGTTCAAGGGTATGCCTACACAAAAGGGTATGCCTACACAAAAGGGTATGCCTACACAAAAGGGTATGCCTACACAAAAGGGTATGCCTACACAAAAGGGCATTGTGGTAGAAGTCGAAAACGTTGATAAACTATTTCGCGGCCTGCCTCTCATTTGAAGTTTTATTCATGTGCACTGAATACGAGCTCTGAACAGAAGCATCGTAACTAACAACTTAGGCTAGTGTTAAGAGTCAAGAAACTCATCGGAAAAGTCGAAAAAAAAACATTGAATAACTCGTGGCACCGCTCTCGTTCGAAGTCTCATTCACTCCGCTCACAACGGCCAGCAACTCAAGGCCAAACAGTTACAAATTCACACGGGGAGATTACAGCTGCTTTCTTTTTCAACACTTCTCTTCAGAGTTATGTAGCAATAGACTTTCTGCTGTCGCCATGACAACAGCCAGCCAATGTCCTGCACCGCTAACTGGATAGTTACTGTATAATGCAGAGGGACAGTATTGAACTGTCCAACGTGTCCAGAAGACTTCCTGACAGGTATAACGGTAGGGTATCAGTGAGACATGGCAGCTCTCAGCAACTGCTCGGCAGAAGTTTGAACCAGATTGATATCACTGGTGTCTAGACAAGAGGTGCTCTTCAACCAGACTCTGTAAACAGGCCTAATACTTAACCTCCTGGTCTCTTATGAGTGTGTGTGTGTGTGTGTGTGTGTGTGTGTGTGTGTGTGTGTCTGGGTCACGTGTCCATGTCCCACCGCATGTCTGTAATGGCACCTTCAATTATAGCATCAATGTTGCTGAAAGACATCTTTCTCTCCCCCCTCTCCTCTTTCTCCCCCCTCTCCTCGTTTAATCTGTATGTCCACCTCTCTCTTTCTCCTATCCTTCTTTACATCTGTCATCCTCTCTCGCTCTCTCCTTCTTTACTCTGTCTCTCCTCCTCTGTCTCACTCTCTCCTAACCATCTTTACTCTGTTCTCTCTCTCTCTCTCTCTCTCTCTCTCTCTCTCTCTCTCTCTCTCTCTCTCTCTCTCTCTCTCTCTCTCTCTCTCTCTCTCTCTCTCTCTCTCTCTCTCTCTCTCTCTCTCTCTCTCTCTCTCTCTCTCTCTCTCTACTCTGTCTTTCTCTCTCTCTTTACTCTGTCTCTCTCCCTCTTTACTCTGTCTCTCTCTCTCCCTCTTTACTCTGTCGCTCTCTCTCTTACTCTGTCTCTCTCTCCCTCTTTACTCTGTCTCTCTCTCTCTTTACTCTGTCTCTCTCTTTACTCTCTCTCTCTCTCTCTCTCCCTCCCTCTTTACTCTGTCTTTCTTTCTCTCTCTCTCCCTCTTTACTCTGTCTCTCTCTCTCTCTCTCTCTCTCTTTACTCTGTCTCTCTCTCTCTCTTTACTCTGTCTCTCTCTCTCTCTCTCTCTACTCTGTCTTTCTCTCTCTCTTTACTCTGTCTCTCTCCCTCTTTACTCTGTCTCTCTCTCTCCCTCTTTACTCTGTCGCTCTCTCTTTACTCTGTCTCTCTCTCCCTCTTTACTCTGTCTCTCTCTCTCCTTTACTCTGTCTCTCTCTTTACTCTCTCTCTCTCTCTCTCCCTCCCTCTTTACTCTGTCTTCTCTTCTCTCTCTCTCTCCCTCTTTTACTCTGTCTCTCTCTCTCTCTCTCTCTCTCTTTACTCTGTCTCTCTCTCTCTCTCTTTACTCTGTCTCTCTCGCTCTCTCTTTACTCTGTCTCTCCTCCTCTCTCTCCGTCTTTACTCTGTCTCTCTCTCTCTTTACTCTGTCTCTCTCTCTCTCTCATTACTCTGTCTGTCTCTCTCTTTACTCTGTCTCTCTCTCCCTCTTTACTCTGTCTCTCTCTCTCTTTACTCTGTCTCTCTCTCCTCTTACTCTCTCTCTCTCTCTCTCCTCTCTTTACTCTGTCTTCTTCTCTCTCTCTCCCTCTTTACTCTGTCTCTCTCTCTCTCTCTCTTCTCTCTCCCTCTCTCTCTCTCTCTTCTTTACTCTCTCCTCCTCTCTCTCTCTCCTCCTCTCTCTCCTTCTTTACTCTGTCTCTCTCTCTCTCTTTACTCTGTCTCTCTCTCTCTCTTACTGTCTCTCTCTCTCTCTCTCTTTACTCTGTCTCTCTCTCTCCCTCTTTACTCTCGCTCTCTCTCTCCCTCTTTACTCTGTCTCTCTCTCCCTCTTTACTCTGTCTCTCTCTCTCTCTCTCTTTACTCCTGTCTCTCCCTCCTCTCTCTCCGTCTTTACTCTGTCTCTGCTCCTCTCTATCTCTTCCTCTCCCCCCTCTCTCTCGTCCCCCTCTCCTTCTTTACTCTCTCCTCCTCTCTCTCTCCTCTCCCTCCCTCCCTCTCCTTCTTTACTCTGTCTCTCTCCTCTCTCTTTACTCTGTCTCTCTCCCTCTTTACTGTCTCTCCTCCTCTCTCTCTCTCTCTTTACTCTGTCTCTCCTCCTCTCTCTCTCCCTCTTTACTCTGTCTCTCCTCCTCTCTCTCTCTCCCTCCCCTCCCTCTCCTTCTTTACTCTGTCTCTCTCTCTCTCTTTACTCTGTCTCCTCTCCCTCTTTACTCTGTCTCTCTCTCTCTCTTTACTCTGTCTCTCTCTCTCTCTTTACTCTGTCTCTCTCTCTCTCTTTACTCTGTCTCTCTCCCCTCTCTTTACTCTGTCTCTCTCCCTCTTTACTCTGTCTCTCCTCCTCTCTCTCTCTCTTTACTCTGTCTCTCCTCCTCTCTCTCCGTCTTTACTATGTCTCTCCTCCTCTCTCTCCGTCTTTACTCTGTCTCTGCTCCTCTCTATCTCTTCCTCTCCCCCCCTCTCTCTCCCCCTCTCCTTCTTTACTCTCTCCTCCTCTCTCTCTCTCCCTCCCTCCCTCTCCTTCTTTACTCTGTCTCTCTCTCTCTCTTTACTCTGTCTCTCTCCCTCTTTACTCTGTCTCTCCTCCTCTCTCTCTCTCCCTTCCTCTCCTTCTTTACTCTGTATCTCCTCCTCTCCCCCCTCTCTTTCTTTACTCTGTATCTCCTCCTCTCTCCCCCCTCTCCTTCTTTACTCTGTCTCTCTTCCTCTCTCTCCCTTCCTTCTTTACTCTCTCTCTTCCTCTCTCTCTCTCCCCCTCTCCTTCTTTACTCTGTCTCTCTTCCTCTCTCCCCTCTCCTTCTTTACTCTGTCTCTCTCTCTCGCTCTCTCCCTCTTTACTCTGTCTCTCTCTCCCTCTTTACTCTGTCTCTCTCTCTCTCTCCCTCTTTACTCTGTCTCTCTCTCTCCCTCTTTACTCTGTCTCTCTCCCTCTTTACTCTGTCTCTCTCTCTCCCTCTTTACTCTGTCTCTCTCCCTCTTTACTCTGTCTCTCTCCCTCTTTACTCTGTCTCTCTCTCTCCCTCTTTACTCTGTCTCTCTCTCTCCCTCTTTACTCTGTCTCTCTCTCTCCCTCTTTACTCTCTCTCTCTCTTTCTCGCTCTCTCCCTCTTTACTCTGTCTTTCTCTCTCTCTCTCTCTTTACTCTGTCTCTCTCTCTCTCTCTTTACTCTGTCTCTCTCTCTCTCTCTTTACTCTGTCTCTCCTCCTCTCTCTCTTTACTCTGTCTCTCCTCCTCTCTCTCCGTCTTTACTCTGTCTCTCTCTCTCTCTCTTTACTCTGTCTCTCTCTCTCTCTTTACTCTGTCTCTCTCTCTCTCTCTTTACTCTGTCTCTCTCCCTCTTTACTCTGTCTCTCTCTCTCTCTCTTTACTCTGTCTCTCCTCCTCTCTCTCCGTCTTTACTCCGTCTCTGCTCCTCTCTATCGCTTCCTCTCCCCCCCTCTCTCTCCCCCTCTCCTTCTTTACTCTCTCCTCCTCTCTCTCTCTCCTCCCTCCCTCTCCTTCTTTACTCTGTCTCTCTCTCTCTTTTTACTCTGTCTCTCTCCCTCTTTACTCTGTCTCTCCTCCTCTCTCTCTCTCTGTCTTTACTCTGTCTCTCCTCCTCTCTCTCCCTCTTTACTCTGTCTCTCCTCCTCTCTCTCTCTCCCTCCCTCCCTCTCCTTCTTTACTCTGTCTCTCTCTCTCTCTTTACTCTCTCCCTCTTTACTCTGTCTCTCCTCCTCTCTCTCTCTGTCTTTACTCTGTCTCTCCTCCTCTCTCTCCCTCTTTACTCTGTCTCTCCTCCTCTCTCTCTCTCTTTACTCTGTCTCTCCTCCTCTCTCTCCGTCTTTACTCTGTCTCTGCTCCTCTCTATCTCTTCCTCTCCCCCCTCTCTCTCCCCCTCTCCTTCTTTACTCTCTCCTCCTCTCTCTCTCTCTCTCCCTTCCTCTCCTTCTTTACTCTGTCTCTCTTCCTCTCTCCCCTCTCCTTCTTTACTCTGTCTCTCTTCCTCTCTCCCCTCTCCTTCTTTACTCTGTCTCTCTTCCTCTCTCCCCTCTCCTTCTTTACTCTGTCTCTCTTCCTCTCTCTCCCCCCTCTCCTTCTTTACTCTGTCTCTCTTCCTCTCTCTCCCCCCTCTCCTTCTTTACTCTGTCTCTCTTCCTCTCTCCCCTCTCCTTCTTTACTCTGTCTCTCTTCCTCTCTCCCCTCTCCTTCTTTACTCTGTATCTCCTCCTCTCTCCCCCCTCTCCTTCTTTACTCTGTCTCTCTTCCTCTCTCTCCCTTCCTTCTTTACTCTCTCTCTTACTCTCTCTCTCTCCCCCTCTCCTTCTTTACTCTGTCTCTCTTCCTCTCTCCCCTCTCCTTCTTTACTCTGTCTCTCTTCCTCTCCTTCTCTACTCTGTCTCTCCTCCTCTCTCCCCTCTCCTTCTTTACTCTGTCTCTCTTCCTCTCTCCCCTCTCCTTCTTTACTCTGTCTCTCTTCCTCTCTCCCCTCTCCTTCTTTACTCTGTCTCTCTTCCTCTCTCTCCCCCCTCTCCTTCTTTACTCTGTCTCTCTTCCTCTCTCTCCCCCCTCTCCTTCTTTACTCTGTCTCTCTTCCTCTCTCCCCTCTCCTTCTTTACTCTGTCTCTCTTCCTCTCTCCCCTCTCCTTCTTTACTCTGTATCTCCTCCTCTCTCCCCCCTCTCCTTCTTTACTCTGTCTCTCTTCCTCTCTCTCCCTTCCTTCTTTACTCTCTCTCTTACTCTCTCTCTCTCCCCCTCTCCTTCTTTACTCTGTCTCTCTTCCTCTCTCCCCTCTCCTTCTTTACTCTGTCTCTCTTCCTCTCCTTCTCTACTCTGTCTCTCCTCCTCTCTCTCTCCCCTCTCCGACCTTTACTCTGTCTCTCTCTCCCTCTTTACTCTGTCTCTCTCTCTCTCTCTCTTCACTCTGTCTCTCCTCCTCTCTCTCCGTCTTTACTCTGTCTCTGCTCCTCTCTATCTCTTCCTCTCCCCCCCTCTCTCTCCCCCTCTCCTTCTTTACTCTCTCCTCCTCTCTCTCTCTCCCTCCCTCCCTCTCCTTCTTTACTCTGTCTCTCTCTCTCTCTTTACTCTGTCTCTCTCCCTCTTTACTGTCTCTCCTCCTCTCTCTCCCTCTTTACTCTGTCTCTCTCTCTCTCTCTCTCTTCACTCTGTCTCTCCTCCTCTCTCTCCGTCTTTACTCTGTCTCTGCTCCTCTCTATCTCTTCCTCTCCCCCCCTCTCTCTCCCCCTCTCCTTCTTTACTCTCTCCTCCTCTCTCTCTCTCCCTCCCTCCCTCTCCTTCTTTACTCTGTCTCTCTCTCTCTCTTTACTCTGTCTCTCTCCCTCTTTACTGTCTCTCCTCCTCTCTCTCCCTCTTTACTCTGTCTCTCTCTCTCCCTCTTTACTCTGTCTCTCTCTCTCCCTCTTTACTCTGTCTCTCTCTCTCCCTCTTTACTCTGTCTCTCTCTCTTTCTCGCTCTCTCCCTCTTTACTCTGTCTTTCTCTCTCTCTCTCTCTCTCTTTACTCTGTCTCTCTCTCTCTCTCTTTACTCTGTCTCTCTCTCTCTCTCTTTACTCTGTCTCTCCTCCTCTCTCTCTTTACTCTGTCTCTCCTCCTCTCTCTCCGTCTTTACTCTGTCTCTCTCTCTCTCTCTTTACTCTGTCTCTCTCTCTCTCTCTTTACTCTGTCTCTCTCTCTCTCTCTTTACTCTGTCTCTCTCCCTCTTTACTCTGTCTCTCTCTCTCTCTTTACTCTGTCTCTCCTCCTCTCTCTCCGTCTTTACTCCGTCTCTGCTCCTCTCTATCGCTTCCTCTCCCCCCCTCTCTCTCCCCCTCTCCTTCTTTACTCTCTCCTCCTCTCTCTCTCTCCCTCCCTCCCTCTCCTTCTTTACTCTGTCTCTCTCTCTCTCTTTACTCTGTCTCTCTCCCTCTTTACTCTGTCTCTCCTCCTCTCTCTCTCTCTGTCTTTACTCTGTCTCTCCTCCTCTCTCTCCCTCTTTACTCTGTCTCTCCTCCTCTCTCTCTCTCCCTCCCTCCCTCTCCTTCTTTACTCTGTCTCTCTCTCTCTCTTTACTCTCTCCCTCTTTACTCTGTCTCTCCTCCTCTCTCTCTCTGTCTTTACTCTGTCTCTCCTCCTCTCTCTCCCTCTTTACTCTGTCTCTCCTCCTCTCTCTCTCTCTTTACTCTGTCTCTCCTCCTCTCTCTCCGTCTTTACTCTGTCTCTGCTCCTCTCTATCTCTTCCTCTCCCCCCTCTCTCTCCCCCTCTCCTTCTTTACTCTCTCCTCCTCTCTCTCTCCCTTCCTCTCCTTTTTACTCTGTCTCTCTTCCTCTCTCTCCCCCCTCTCCTTCTTTACTCTGTCTCTCTTCCTCTCTCCCCTCTCCTTCTTTACTCTGTCTCTCTTCCTCTCTCCCCTCTCCTTCTTTACTCTGTCTCTCTTCCTCTCTCTCCCCCCTCTCCTTCTTTACTCTGTCTCTCTTCCTCTCTCTCCCCCCTCTCCTTCTTTACTCTGTCTCTCTTCCTCTCTCCCCTCTCCTTCTTTACTCTGTCTCTCTTCCTCTCTCCCCTCTCCTTCTTTACTCTGTATCTCCTCCTCTCTCCCCCCTCTCCTTCTTTACTCTGTCTCTCTTCCTCTCTCTCCCTTCCTTCTTTACTCTCTCTCTTACTCTCTCTCTCTCCCCCTCTCCTTCTTTACTCTGTCTCTCTTCCTCTCTCCCCTCTCCTTCTTTACTCTGTCTCTCTTCCTCTCCTTCTCTACTCTGTCTCTCCTCCTCTCTCTCTCCCCTCTCCGACCTTTACTCTGTCTCTCTCTCCCTCTTTACTCTGTCTCTCTCTCTCTCTCTCTTCACTCTGTCTCTCCTCCTCTCTCTCCGTCTTTACTCTGTCTCTGCTCCTCTCTATCTCTTCCTCTCCCCCCCTCTCTCTCCCCCTCTCCTTCTTTACTCTCTCCTCCTCTCTCTCTCTCCCTCCCTCCCTCTCCTTCTTTACTCTGTCTCTCTCTCTCTCTTTACTCTGTCTCTCTCCCTCTTTACTGTCTCTCCTCCTCTCTCTCTCTCTTTACTCTGTCTCTCCTCCTCTCTCTCTCTGTCTTTACTCTGTCTCTCCTCCTCTCTCTCCCTCTTTACTCTGTCTCTCCTCCTCTCTCTCTCTCCCTCCCTCTCCTTCTTTACTCTGTCTCTCTCTCTCTCTTTACTCTGTCTCTCTCCCTCTCTTTACTCTGTCTCTCTCTCTCTCTTTACTCTGTCTCTCTCTCTCTCTTTACTCTGTCTCTCTCCCTCTCTTTACTCTGTCTCTCTCTCTCTCTTTACTCTGTCTCTCTCCCTCTCTTTACTCTGTCTCTCTCCCTCTTTACTCTGTCTCTCCTCCTCTCTCTCTCTCTTTACTCTGTCTCTCCTCCTCTCTCTCCGTCTTTACTCTGTCTCTCCTCCTCTCTCTCCGTCTTTACTCTGTCTCTGCTCCTCTCTATCTCTTCCTCTCCCCCCCTCTCTCTCCCCCTCTCCTTCTCTCTCTCTCTCCCTCCCTCCCTCTCCTTCTTTACTCTGTCTCTCTCTCTCTCTTTACTCTGTCTCTCCTCCTCTCTCTCTCTCCCTTCCTCTCCTTCTTTACTCTGTATCTCCTCCTCTCCCCCCTCTCTTTCTTTACTCTGTATCTCCTCCTCTCTCCCCCCTCTCCTTCTTTACTCTGTCTCTCTTCCTCTCTCTCCCTTCCTTCTTTACTCTCTCTCTTCCTCTCTCTCTCCCCCTCTCCTTCTTTACTCTGTCTCTCTTCCTCTCTCCCCTCTCCTTCTTTACTCTGTCTCTCTCTCTCGCTCTCTCCCTCTTTACTCTGTCTTTCTCTCTCTCTCCCTCTTTACTCTGTCTCTCTCTCCCTCTTTACTCTGTCTTTCTCTCTCTCTCCCTCTTTACTCTGTCTCTCTCTCCCTCTTTACTCTGTCTTTCTCTCTCTCTCCCTCTTTACTCTGTCTCTCTCTCTCCCTCTTTACTCTGTCTCTCTCCCTCTTTACTCGGTCTCTGTCTCTCCCTCTCTCTTTACTCTGTCTCTCTCTCCCTCTTTACTCTGTCTCTCTCCCTCTTTACTCTGTCTCTCTCCCTCTTTACTCTGTCTCTCTCCCTCTTTACTCTGTCTCTCTCCCTCTTTACTCTGTCTCTCTCCCTCTTTACTCTGTCTCTCTCCCTCTTTACTCTGTCTCTCTCCCTCTTTACTCTGTCTCTCTCTCTCCCTCTTTACTCTGTCTCTCTCTCTCCCTCTTTACTCTGTCTCTCTCTCTCTCTCTCTCTCTCTCTCCCTCCCTCTTTACTCTGTCTTTCTCTCTCTCTCCCACTTTACTCTGTCTCTCTCTCTCTCTTTACTCTGTCGCTCTCCCTCTTTACTCTGTCTCTCTCCCTCTTTACTCTGTCTCTCTCTCTCCCTCTTTACTCTGTCTCTCTCTCTCTCTCTCTTTACTCTGTCTCTCTCTCTCCCTCTTTACTCTGTCTCTCTCCCTCTTTACTCTGTCTCTCTCTCTCCCTCTTTACTCTGTCTCTCTCTCTCCCTCTTTACTCTGTCTCTCTCTCTCTCTCGCTTTCTCCCTCTTTACTCTGTCTTTCTCTCTCTCTCTCTCTTTACTCTGTCTCTCTCTCTCTCTCTCTTTACTCTGTCTCTCTCTCTCTCTCTCTTTACTCTGTCTCTCCTCCTCTCTCTCCGTCTTTACTCTGTCTCTCTCTCTCTCTTTACTCTGTCTCTCTCTCTCCCTCTTTACTCTGTCTCTCTCTCTCTCTCTCTTTACTCTGTCTCTCTCCCTCTTTACTCTGTCTCTCTCTCTCTCTCTTTACTCTGTCTCTCCTCCTCTCTCTCCGTCTTTACTCTGTCTCTGCTCCTCTCTATCGCTTCCTCTCCCCCCCTCTCTCTCCCCCTCTCCTTCTTTACTCTCTCCTCCTCTCTCTCTCTCCCTCCCTCCCTCTCCTTCTTTACTCTGTCTCTCTCTCTCTCTTTACTCTGTCTCTCTCCCTCTTTACTCTGTCTCTCCTCCTCTCTCTCTCTCTGTCTTTACTCTGTCTCTCCTCCTCTCTCTCCCTCTTTACTCTGTCTCTCCTCCTCTCTCTCTCTCCCTCCCTCCCTCTCCTTCTTTACTCTGTCTCTCTCTCTCTCTTTACTCTCTCCCTCTTTACTCTGTCTCTCCTCCTCTCTCTCTCTGTCTTTACTCTGTCTCTCCTCCTCTCTCTCTCCCTCCCTCCCTCTCCTTCTTTACTCTGTCTCTCTCTCTCTCTTTACTCTCTCCCTCTTTACTCTGTCTCTCCTCCTCTCTCTCTCCGTCTTTACTCTGTCTCTGCTCCTCTCTATCTCTTCCTCTCCCCCATCTCTCTCCCCCTCTCCTTCTTTACTCTCTCCTCCTCTCTCTCTCCCTTCCTCTCCTTCTTTACTCTGTCTCTCTTCCTCTCTCTCCCCCCTCTCCTTCTTTACTCTGTCTCTCTTCCTCTCTCTCCCCCCTCTCCTTCTTTACTCTGTCTCTCTTCCTCTCTCTCCCCCCTCTCCTTCTTTACTCTGTCTCTCTTCCTCTCTCCCCTCTCCTTCTTTACTCTGTCTCTCTTCCTCTCTCCCCTCTCCTTCTTTACTCTGTATCTCCTCCTCTCTCCCCCCTCTCCTTCTTTACTCTGTCTCTCTTCCTCTCTCTCCCTTCCTTCTTTACTCTCTCTCTTACTCTCTCTCTCTCCCCCTCTCCTTCTTTACTCTGTCTCTCTTCCTCTCTCCCCTCTCCTTCTTTACTCTGTCTCTCTTCCTCTCCTTCTCTACTCTGTCTCTCCTCCTCTCTCTCTCCCCTCTCCGACCTTTACCCTCTCTCTCCTTCTTTACTCTGTCTCTCCTCCACTCTATCGCTCCCCTATCCTTCTTACTCTGTCTCTCCTCCTCTCTCTCTCTTCTCTCTCCTTCTTTACCCTCTCTCTCCTTCTTTACTGTCTCTCCATCTCTCTCTCTCTCTCTCTCTCTCCCCCTCTCGCTACTCTCCCCCCTCTCTCTCTAACAGCAGATGAGGGCTGTCATCAACTTTTATGTATTTATTTCCTGATTTAAATGGTTTCTATTAATCCTCATCAAATGGACACGTCAAGAGAGGGAGGGATCAGAGGGCGAGCGGCGAAGTCGCTGAATAATTTAACGGTTGGATTTTGTAGGAGTCCAAAGTTGACAAAAAGGACTGAGACTGATTGTCTTAGTGAGTGTGAGGCTAAATGAAAGATCTTTTGCTGGGAGGGTGAAAGGTTTCTGACAGGCTAGGATGTTTGATACAGTAGGGGGCAAAGACACAGAGACAGCCCTGCGTCGAGAGTCGAGACAACCCTGCGTCGAGACAACCCTGCGTCGAGACAACCCTGCGTCGAGACACAACATGCCATTATTGTGCATGGATGGATGCATGTCTCAGTGTGTGAGAGAGAAAGCTTGGCAGTCTTCCCTTGTGGAGCAGAGCGACAGGTTCCCTCCACTGCCTCCCCCCATAGGAGGCCCTGTCAGGCCTGCTGCCAATCACACACAGCGCTAATGATGCACCGGTCAACACACACACACACACACACACACACACACACACACACACACACACACACACACACACACACACACACACACACACACACACACACACACACACACACACACA
This sequence comes from Salmo salar, assembly GCF_965601325.2. Taxonomy (NCBI): domain Eukaryota; kingdom Metazoa; phylum Chordata; class Actinopteri; order Salmoniformes; family Salmonidae; genus Salmo; species Salmo salar. The sequence continues at coordinate 15,654,387 of NC_138294.1, forward strand.
CACACACACACACACACACACACACACACACACACACACACACACACACACACACACACATACACACACACACACACACACAAGATGAGCGATGGAAGGAGGGATGGAGGTAGAGGAGTAGTACAAAGGCACTGGAGAGGAAAGATGGAGGGAGTGAGAATAGGAGAGAGAGAGACAGAGAGGGGATGGCGGAAGATGAGAACCAGAGGCATCAAATGAAAGACAGAAAGAGAGAGAGCGAGAGAGACAGAGAGGGGATGGCGGAAGATGAGAACCAGAGGGATCAAATGAAAGACAGAAAGAGAGAGAAACAAAATAAGAGAGGAGTGGATAGAGTGGGCGAGAGAGAGCAAAATATAAAATGAGGTGGGAGAAGTAGGGAGAGAGAGAATAAAGAAAGAAAGATGGAGGAGGAGGAAACGCTGCACAAACAACAAAGAAGACCAGCCAATGTCAGCAGCTTCTATCAAATTGAATCAAGTCTAGTTCTAACCATGCAGCCATTAAATAAAACTCTGTTTTGGCCACAAGGGGCAGTATCCTCCACCAAAACCATCACAAGGTGATACCTCTCTCTCTTCCCCTGTCTGACAGGCACAGACTAAACAACCTTCATTCACCCCCACAGCAATGTCTCTGCAGTGTCTCAGTTCACACTCACAAACACACTCACAAACACACAGGCACCTTCACCAGGTGGCTAACTAAAGTGACGTGTCGGAAGACTGTTGACAGCTTGATCCCTGGTGAGCGTTCGCTTCACGGAGACGAAGCACATCGCCATTTCCTCCGTCGGAAGTGTCGCCTCCCTCACACACTCTCAGAAGTATGCGCGGGCGCACACACACATTGTGTACTCATGGGATAGCTCTAAGACTTGGTATCAGTGGGTAGTGGATCCTGGCAGCACTCACTGCCAAGGTACCTCGTTGGTACAGCAAGCATCTGGTATCTCACTGGCATTTAGCCATTTTCAATATTTGAACAGACATGTAAATATGTCACCGATAAATAACAAATCCAAGAATTAGAAAGAAATGTGGTATTTTTCCACAGACAATCACATCCCATCAGATGAAGATCTCACCGCCCAGAAATCAGCCCATCTAGTGAACATGGTCAACATAACCGACCTACATCTAGTGAACATGGTCAACATAACCGACCTACATCTAGTGAACATGGTCAACATAACCGACCTACATCTAGTGAACATGGTCAACATAACCGACCTACATCTAGTGAACATGGTCAACATAACCGACCTACATCTAGTGAACATGGTCAACATAACCGACCTACATCTAGTGAACATGGTCAACATAACCGACCTACATCTAGTGAACATGGTCAACATAACCGACCTACATCTAGTCAACATGGTCAACACTCTACATGGTCAACATAACGACCTACACCTCCAGATTAACACTCTACATGGTCAACATAACGACCTACACCTCCAGATTAACACTCTACATGGTCAACATAACGACCTACACCTCCAGATTAACACTCTACATAGTCAACATAATGACCTACATCTCCAGATTAACACTCTACATGGTCAACATAACTGACCTACACCTCCAGATTAACACTCTACATGGTCAACATAACGACCTACACCTCCAGATTAACACTCTACATGGTCAACATAACGACCTACACCTCCAGATTAACACTCTACATGGTCAACATAACAACCTACACCTCCAGATTAACACTCCACATGGTCAACATAACGACCTACACCTCCAGATTAACACTCCACATGGTCAACATAACGACCTACACCTCCAGATTAACACTCTACATGGTCAACATAACGACCTACACCTCCAGATTAACACTCTACATGGTCAACATAACGACCTACACCTCCAGATTAACACTCTACATGGTCAACATAACAACCTACACCTCAGATTAACACTCTACATGGTCAACATAACGACCTACACCTCCAGATTAACACTCTACATGGTCAACATAACGACCTACACCTCCAGATTAACACTCTACATGGTCAACATAACAACCTACACCTCAGATTAACACTCTACATGGTCAACATAACGACCTACACCTCCAGATTAACACTCTACATGGTCAACATAACGACCTACACCTCCAGATTAACACTCTACATGGTCAACATAACAGACCTACACCTCCAGATTAACACTCTACATGGTCAACATAACAACCTACACCTCCAGATTAACACTCTACATGGTCAACATAACGACCTACACCTCCAGATTAACACTCTACATGGTCAACATAACAACCTACATCTCCTGATTAACACTCTACATGGTCAACATAACGACCTACACCTCCAGATTAACACTCTACATGGTCAACATAACAACCTACACCTCCAGATTAACACTCTACATGGTCAACATAACAACCTACACCTCAGATTAACACTCTACATGGTCAACATAACGACCTACACCTCCAGATTAACACTCTACATGGTCAACATAACGACCTACACCTCCAGATTAACACTCTACATGGTCAACATAACAACCTACACCTCAGATTAACACTCTACATGGTCAACATAACGACCTACACCTCCAGATTAACACTCTACATGGTCAACATAACAGACCTACACCTCCAGATTAACACTCTACATGGTCAACATAACAACCTACACCTCCAGATTAACACTCTACATGGTCAACATAACGACCTACACCTCCAGATTAACACTCTACATGGTCAACATAACAACCTACATCTCCTGATTAACACTCTACATGGTCAACATAACGACCTACACCTCCAGATTAACACTCTACATGGTCAACATAACAACCTACACCTCCAGATTAACACTCTACATGGTCAACATAACGACCTACACCTCCAGATTAACACTCTACATGGTCAACATAACGACCTACATCTCCAGATAAACATTGTCTAAACACTCTACATTGTCTCTTCATTATAAACAACATTAACCATTACTGCTAACAACATGTCCTCTCTTCATCTGGTTTGGCAACATAGGGCAGTTAGTGAATCATGGACCAGTGTGTGTTTACAGCATATGTTCTGTTCTGCTCCAGTGGCCTGTGTATTCTGCGTGTGTGTGTGTGTGTGTGTGTGTGTGTGTGTGTGTGTGTGTGTGTGTGTGTGTGTGTGTGCGCGCATGTATGTGCACATTTCTGTTAGTGTGTATGTGTATATTCTGTTAGTGTGTATGTGTATATTTCTGTAAGTGTGTATATTTCTGTTAGTGTGTATGTGTATATTTCTGTAAGTGTCTATGTGTAAGTGTGTATGTGTATATTTCTGTTAGTGTGTATGTGTAAGTGTGTATGCGTATATTTCTGTAAGTGTGTATGTGTATATTTCTGTAAGTGTGTATGTGTAAGTGTATATTTCTGTAAGTGTATATTTCTGTAAGTGTGTATGTGTATATTTATGTAAGTTTGTATGTGTAAGTGTGTATGTGTATATTTCTGTAAGTGTGTATGTGTAAGTGTGTATGTGTATATTTCTGTAAGTGTGTATGTGTAAGTGTATATTTCTGTAAGTGTGTATGTGTAAGTGTATATTTCTGTAAGTGTGTATGTGTAAGTGTATATTTCTGTAAGTGTGTATGTGTGTATGTGTATATTTCTGTAAGAGTGTATGTGTAAGTGTGTATGTGTATATTTCTGTAAGTGTGTATGTGTAAGTGTATATTTCTGTAAGTGTGTATGTGTAAGTGTATATTTCTGTAAGTGTGTATGTGTAAGTGTATATTTCTGTAAGTGTGTATGTGTGTATGTGTATATTTCTGTAAGAGTGTATGTGTAAGTGTGTATGTGTATATTTCTGTAAGTGTGCATTTCTGTTCGCCCACCTCCCTGTTGACGCTTGGTGAATTTGAAGCCCTGACTCCCCCTCAGGTCTCAGGTCAGATGTTCCAGGCTTAGAGGCTACTGTTTCTGGACTGCAGACACTGCAGTGGACTGAATCTTTAGTAACCCTCTCTCGACTCAAACATGTATTATGTTGTTGAGGAGGGAGGGAGAGGAAACGAGGTGAGGGCAGGGAGGTATATGAGAAGGTGTGACAAGTGAAGGAGGGGGGAGAGAGAGATCTTTATTTATATACTGACTCTTAGGTAGCTAGTGGCTTCTCCAGAGAGGTCATAAAAGAAAGAGAGAGAGAAAAAAGAGGTAGAGAGAAAAAGAGAGGGAGGGAAAGCCAAACAGACTCACTGAAAGCCCTGACTGCATCATCCAGGACTCCTCGGGGCTCTTGAGTAGAAGAAACAATATAATCTAATCTAGGATTTCTGACAGCAGGGAAGCCATTTTGTGTCAAACTGTGTCAAACTGTAACTGCGACAACAAGAGCTAAAGTACTGCAACTGGTCCAGGGGCAAATCCGAAATGACACCATATAGGAATATTATTAATAGTGTTCCCTAACACCTGGCCAAAAGTGTTTCAGTTAAAATATTGTAGGGAATAGGGAGCCATTTGGGAGTTGGGACAAAGCCTAGGTCTGGCCACACTTACACACACCTCTCGACCTTCAAGGGTCAATGACATCCGATTCAAAGGTCACAAGGTCACTAAGCCCTGCCACTTTCCCCTCAAAATGAAACCTGAAAACCCAACAACACCCCTGCAGGGCTCACCATCGCCGGTCCCGTCCCCGTCGTTAACCTGGGAAGACGGGATTACAGGATGTCTAATTGGCGTTGCGGCGCTCATGACTGTAAAGCGTCGGGGTAACTGACTGTAGCCAAGAGATAAGGTTACCGGGACAATGCAGCATGCCGTCTCAGAGCCAGTCACAGCTCAGAGCCAGTAATCTCTCCCCTCCTCCTCCTCCCCTCATTCTACCCACCAGCCACCCCTACGGCTGGAACCAGTAAATCAACAGGTGGGCGTGTCAGAGCCGTCTTAAAATCAGGCCCACAGGCGAAACAGCAACGCTAACCGAGGGAGGGTATTTTGGGTGGGTAGGATTTGGTCACACACACACACACACACACACACACACACACACACACACACACACACACACACACACACACCTCGCTACACACACACACACACACACACACACACCTCGCTACACACACACACACACACACCCCTCTCTACACACACCCCTCTCTACACACACCCCTCTCTACACACACATCTACACACACACACCTCTCTCTCTACACACACACACACACACACACACACACACACACCTCTCTCTACACACACACCTCTTTCTACACACACACACACACACACACACCTCTCTCTACACACACCTCTCTCTACACACACACACCTCTCTCTACACACACCTCTCTCCACACACACACACACACACACACACACACACACACATACCTCTCTCCACACACACATACCTCTCTCCACACACACACACACACACACACACACACACACACACACACACACACACACACACACACACACACACACACACACACACACACACACACACACACACACCTCTCTCTACACACACACCTCTCTCTACACACACACACCTCTCTCTACACACAAACACACACCTCTCTCTACACACACACACCTCTCTACACACACACACACACCCCTCTCTCTACACACCTCTCTCTACACACACCTCTCTCTACACACACCTCTCTACACACACACACCTCTCTACACACACACACACACACACACACACACACACACACACACACACACACACACACACACACACACACACACACACACACACACCTCTCTCTACACACACACACACCTCTCTCTACACACACACATCTCTCTCCACACACACACACACACACACACACACACACACACACACACACACACACACACACACACACACACACACACACCTCTACACACACACACACACACACACACACCTACCTCTACACACACACACACACACCTCTCTCTACACACACACACACACACACACACACACACCTCTCTCTACACACACACACACACACACACACACACACACACACACAACTCTCTCTACACACACATCTCTCTACACACACCTCTCCACACACACACACACACACACACACACACCTCTCTCTACACACACACACACCTCTCTCTACACACACACACACCTCTCTCTACACACACACACACACCTCTCTACACACACACACACACACACCTCTCTACACACACACACACACTTCTCTACACACACACACACACACACACACACACACACACACACACACACACACACACACACACACACACACACACACACACACACAGCTCTCTACATACACACACACACACACACACCTCTCTACACACACACACATCTCTCTACACACACACAAACACACACCTCTCTACACACACACACACACATAATTCTCTCTACACACACACACACAACTCTCCACACACACACCTATCTACACACACACACCTCTCTACACACACACACACACACACACACGTATCTACACACACACACACACACACACACACACACACACACACACACACACACACACACACACACACACCTCTACACACACACACACACACACACACCTACCTCTACACACACACACACACCTCTCTCTACACACACACACACACACACACACACACACACACACACACACACCTCTCTCTACACACACACACACACACACACACACACACACACACACACACACACAACTCTCTCTACACACACATCTCTCTACACACACCTCTCCACACACACACACACACACACCTCTCTCTACACACACACACACACCTCTCTCTACACACACACACACCTCTCTACACACACACACACACACACCTCTCTACACACACACACACACACACACACACACACTTCTCTACACACACACACACACACACACACACACACACACACACACAGCTCTCTACATACACACACACACACACACACACCTCTCTACACACACACACACCTCTCTACACACACACACACACACACCTCTCTACACACACACACACACATAATTCTCTCTACACACACACACACAACTCTCCACACACACACCTATCTACACACACACACCTCTCTACACACACACACACACACACTTATCTACACACACACACACACACACACACACACACACCTCTCTACACACACACACACATCTCTACACACACACACACACAGCTCTCTACACACACCTCTCCACACACACACCTCTCTACACACACACACCTCTCTACACACACCTCTCTACACACACACACACACACACACACACACACACACATCTCTCTACACACACACTTCTACACGCACACACACTTCTCTCTACACACACCTCTCTACACACACACACACACACCTCTCTACACACACACACTTCTCTACACACACACCTCTCTACGCACACACCTCTCTACACACACACACTTCTCTACACACACACACACACACCTCTCCACACACACACACCTCTCCACACACACACACACACACACCTCTCTACACACACACACACTTCTCACTACACACACACACACTTCTCACTACACACACACACACATCTCTCTACACACACACACACACCTCTCTCTACACACACACACAACTCTCCACACACACACACACCTATCTACACACACACACACCTCTCTACACACACACACACACACACACACACACACACACACACACCTCTCTACACACACACACACACACTTCAACACACACACACACACCTCTCTACACACACACACACCTCTCTACACACACACACACACACACACCTCTCTACACACACCTCTCCACACACACACACACCTCTCTACACACACACACACACACACACACACACACACACACATCTCTCTGCACACACACACACACCTCTCTACACACACACACACCTCTCTACACACACACACCTCTCTACACACACACACACACACACACACACACACACACACACACACACACACACACACACCTCTCTACACACACAGCTCTCTCTACACACACACACCTCTCTACACACACACACACACACACCTCTCTCTACACACACACTTCTACACGCACACACACCTCTCTACACACACAACTCTCTACACACACACACAGTTCTCTACACACACACATTCCCCTCTCTCCACACACACACACACAACTCCACACACACACACACACACATCCCCCTCTACACACACACACACACACACCCCTCTACACACACCTCTACACACACACACACACACCTCTACACACACACACACACACCTCTCTCTACACACACACACACACACACACACACACCTCTCTCTCTACACACACACACACACCTCTCTACACACACACACACCTCTCTACACACACACACACACACCTCTCTACACACACATCTCTCTACACACACACACACCTCTCTACACACACACACACCTCTCTACACACACACACACACACACACCTCTCTACACACACCTCTCTACACACACACACACACACCTCTCTCTACACACACACACACACACACACCTTTCTACACACACACACACCTCTCACTACACACACACCTCTCTCTACACACACACACAACTCTCCACACACACACACACCTATCTACACACACACACCTCTCTACACACACACACACACACACACACACACACACACATACCTCTCTACACACACACACACACACCTCTCTACACACACACACACCTCTCTACACACACACACACACACACACAGCTCTCTACAGACACCTCTCTACACACACACACACACACCTCTCTACACACACACACACACACACACACACCTCTCTACACACACACACACCTCTCTACACACACACACACACACACCTCTCTACACACACACACACACACACACACACACACACACACACACACACACACACACACACACACACACAGCTCTCTCTACACACACACACCTCTCTACACACACACCTCTCTACACACACACACACACACACCTTTCTACACACACACACACACACACACAAACACTTCAACACACACACACACACCTCTCTACACACACACACACCTCTCTACACACACACACACACACACACACAGCTCTCTACACACACCTCTCTACACACACACACACACCTCTCTACACACACACACACACACACCTCTCTACACACACACACACACACCTCTCTACACACACACCTCTCTACACACACACACACACCTCTCTACACACACACACACACACACACACACAGCTCTCTACACACACCTCTCTACACACACACACACACACCTCTCTCTACACACACACACACAAACCTTTCTACACACACACACACCTCTCACTACACACACACACATCTCTCTACACACACACACACCTCTCTCTCTACACACACACAACTCTCCACACACACACACACCTATCTACACACACACACCTCTCTACACACACACACACACACACACATACCTCTCTACACACACACACACACACTTCAACACACACACACACCTCTCTACACACACACACACCTCTCTACACACACACACACACACACACAGCTCTCTACACACACCTCTCTACACACACACACACACACACACCTCTCTACACACACACACACCTCTCTACACACACACACACACACCTCTCTACACACACACACACACACACACACACACACACACACACACACACACACACACACACACACACACACACACACACACACACACACACACACACACAGCTCTCTCTACACACACACACCTCTCTACACACACACACCTCTCTACACACACACACACACCTCTCTCTACACACACACTTCTACACGCACACACACCTCTCTACACACACACACAACTCTCTACACACACACACAACTCTCTACATACACACACAACTCTCTACACACACACACAGCTCTCTACACACACACACCCCTCTCTCCACACACACACACACACACACCTCCACACACACACACACACACACCTCCACCTCTACACACACACACACACACCTCTACACACACACACACACACACACCTCTCTCTACACACACACACACACACAACTCTCTCTACACACACATCTCTCTACACACACCTCTCCACACACACACACACACACACCTCTCTCTACACACACACACACCTCTCTCTACACACACACACACCTCTCTACACACACACACACACACACCTCTCTACACACACACACACACACACACACACTTCTCTACACACACACACACACACACACACACACACACAGCTCTCTACATACACACACACACACACACACCTCTCTACACACACACACACACACACCTCTCTACACACACACACACACACACCTCTCTACACACACACACACACACATAATTCTCTCTACACACACACACACAACTCTCCACACACACACCTATCTACACACACACACCTCTCTACACACACACACACACACACTTATCTACACACACACACACACACACACACACACACACACACACCTCTCTACACACACACACACATCTCTACACACACACACACACAGCTCTCTACACACACCTCTCCACACACACACCTCTCTACACACACACACCTCTCTACACACACCTCTCTACACACACACACACACACACACACACACACACACACACACACACACACACACACATCTCTCTACACACACACTTCTACACGCACACACACCTCTCTCTACACACACCTCTCTACACACACACACACACACCTCTCTACACACACACACTTCTCTACACACACACCTCTCTACACACACACCTCTCTACACACACACACTTCTCTACACACACACACACACACCTCTCCACACACACACACCTCTCCACACACACACACACACAGCTCTCTACACACACACACACACCTCTCTACACACACACACACTTCTCACAACACACACACACACATCTCTCTACACACACACACACCTCTCTCTACACACACACACAACTCTCCACACACACACACACCTATCTACACACACACACCTCTCTACACACACACACACACACACACACACCTCTCTACACACACACACACCTCTCTACACACACACACACACACACCTCTCTACACACACCTCTCCACACACACACACACCTCTCTACACACACACACACACACACACACACACACATCTCTCTACACACACACACACACACCTCTCTACACACACACACACCTCTCTACACACACACACCTCTCTACACACACACACACACACACACACACACACATCTCTCTACACACACACACACACACCTCTCTACACACACACACACCTCTCTACACACACACACCTCTCTACACACACACACACACACACACACACACACACACACACACACACACACACACACACACCTCTCTACACACACAGCTCTCTCTACACACACACACCTCTCTACACACACACACACCTCTCTCTACACACACACTTCTACACGCACACACACCTCTCTACACACACAACTCTCTACACACACACACAGTTCTCTACACACACACATTCCCCTCTCTCCACACACACAACTCCACACACACACACACACACACCTCCCCCTCTACACACACACACACACACACACACACCTCTACACACACCTCTACACACACACACACACACCTCTACACACACACACACACACCTCTCTCTACACACACACACACACACACACACACCTCTCTCTCTACACACACACACACACACCTCTCTACACACACACACACACACCTCTCTACACACACACACACACACCTCTCTACACACACACCTCTCTACACACACACACACCTCTCTACACACACACACACCTCTCTACACACACACACACACACACACCTCTCTACACACACCTCTCTACACACACACACACACACCTCTCTCCACACACACACACACACACACCTTTCTACACACACACACACCTCTCACTACACACACACACATCTCTCTACACACACACACACCTCTCTCTACACACACACACACAACTCTCCACACACACACACACCTATCTACACACACACACCTCTCTACACACACACACACACACACATACCTCTCTACACACACACACACACACTTCAACACACACACACACCTCTCTACACACACACACACCTCTCTACACACACACACACACACAGCTCTCTACAGACACCTCTCTCTACACACACACACACACACACACCTCTCTACACACACACACACACACACACACACCTCTCTACACACACACACACCTCTCTACACACACACACACACACCTCTCTACACACACACACACACACACACACACACACACACACACACACACACACACACACACACACACACACACACACAGCTCTCTCTACACACACACACCTCTCTACACACACACACCTCTCTACACACACACACCTTTCTACACACACACACACACCTTTCTACACACACACACACACACACACACACACACACACACTTCAACACACACACACACCTCTCTACACACACACACACCTCTCTACACACACACACACACACACACACACAGCTCTCTACACACACCTCTCTACACACACACACACACCTCTCTACACACACACACACACACACCTCTCTACACACACACACACACACCTCTCTACACACACACCTCTCTACACACACACACACCTCTCTACACACACACACACACACACACAGCTCTCTACACACACCTCTCTACACACACACACACACACCTCTCTCTACACACACACACACACACCTTTCTACACACACACACACACCTCTCACTACACACACACACATCTCTCTACACACACACACACCTCTCTCTACACACACACACAACTCTCCACACACACACACACCTATCTACACACACACACCTCTCTACACACACACACACACACACACACACACACATACCTCTCTACACACACACACACACACCTCTCTACACACACACACACACCTCTCTACACACACACACACCTCTCTACACACACACACACACACACAGCTCTCTACACACACCTCTCTACACACACACACACCTCTCTACACACACACACACACACCTCTCTACACACACACACACACACCTCTCTACACACACACACACACACACACACACACACACACACACACACACACACACACACACACACACACACACACACACACAGCTCTCTCTACACACACACACCTCTCTACACACACACACCTCTCTACACACACACACACACCTCTCTCTACACACACACTTCTACACGCACACACACCTCTCTACACACACACACAACTCTCTACACGCACACACAACTCTCTACACACACACACAACTCTCTACACACACACACAGCTCTCTACACACACACACCCCTCTCTCCCACACACACACACACACACCCACCACCACACACACACACCTCCACCTCTACACACACACACCTCTACACACACACACACACACACACCTCTCTACACACACACACACACACACACACACACACACACACACACACACACACACACACACACACACACCTCTCTACACACACAGCTCTCTCTACACACACACACCTCTCTACACACACACACACCTCTCTCTACACACACACTTCTACACGCACACACACCTCTCTACACACACAACTCTCTACACACACACACAGTTCTCTACACACACACATTCCCCTCTCTCCACACACACAACTCCACACACACACACACACACACCTCCCCCTCTACACACACACACACACACACACACACCTCTACACACACCTCTACACACACACACACACACCTCTACACACACACACACACAACTCTCTCTACACACACACACACACACACACACACCTCTCTCTCTACACACACACACACACACCTCTCTACACACACACACACACACCTCTCTACACACACACACACACACCTCTCTACACACACACCTCTCTACACACACACACACCTCTCTACACACACACACACCTCTCTACACACACACACACACACACACCTCTCTACACACACCTCTCTACACACACACACACACACCTCTCTCCACACACACACACACACACACCTTTCTACACACACACACACCTCTCACTACACACACACACATCTCTCTACACACACACACACCTCTCTCTACACACACACACACAACTCTCCACACACACACACACCTATCTACACACACACACCTCTCTACACACACACACACACACACACACACATACCTCTCTACACACACACACACACACTTCAACACACACACACACCTCTCTACACACACACACACCTCTCTACACACACACACACACACACAGCTCTCTACAGACACCTCTCTCTACACACACACACACACACACACCTCTCTACACACACACACACACACACACACACCTCTCTACACACACACACACCTCTCTACACACACACACACACACCTCTCTACACACACACACACACACACACACACACACACACACACACACACACACACACACACACACACACACACACACACAGCTCTCTCTACACACACACACCTCTCTACACACACACACCTCTCTACACACACACACCTTTCTACACACACACACACACCTTTCTACACACACACACCACACACACACACACACACACACACACACTTCAACACACACACACACCTCTCTACACACACACACACACCTCTCTACACACACACACACACACACACACACAGCTCTCTACACACACCTCTCTACACACACACACACACCTCTCTACACACACACACACACACACCTCTCTACACACACACACACACACCTCTCTACACACACACCTCTCTACACACACACACACCTCTCTACACACACACACACACACACACAGCTCTCTACACACACCTCTCTACACACACACACACACACCTCTCTCTACACACACACACACACACCTTTCTACACACACACACACACCTCTCACTACACACACACACATCTCTCTACACACACACACACCTCTCTCTACACACACACACAACTCTCCACACACACACACACCTATCTACACACACACACCTCTCTACACACACACACACACACACACACACACACACATACCTCTCTACACACACACACACACACCTCTCTACACACACACACACACACACCTCTCTACACACACACACACCTCTCTACACACACACACACACACACAGCTCTCTACACACACCTCTCTACACACACACACACCTCTCTACACACACACACACACACCTCTCTACACACACACACACACACCTCTCTACACACACACACACACACACACACACACACACACACACACACACACACACACACACACACACACACACACACAGCTCTCTCTACACACACACACCTCTCTACACACACACACCTCTCTACACACACACACACACCTCTCTCTACACACACACTTCTACACGCACACACACCTCTCTACACACACACACAACTCTCTACACGCACACACAACTCTCTACACACACACACAACTCTCTACACACACACACAGCTCTCTACACACACACACCCCTCTCTCCACACACACACACACACACCTCCACACACACACACACACACACCTCCACCTCTACACACACACACCTCTACACACACACACACACACACACCTCTCTCTACACACACACACACACACACACACCTCTCTCTCTACACACACACACACACACCTCTCTACACACACACACACACCTCTCTACACACACACACCTCTACACACACACACACCTCTCTACACACACACACACCTCTCTACACACACACACACACACACCTCTCTACACACACCTCTCTACACACACACACACCTCTCTCTACACACACACACCTCTCTACACACACACACACACACACCTTTCTACACACACACACACACACACACACACACACACACACTTCAACACACACACACACCTCTCTACACACACACACACCTCTCTACACACACACACACACAGCTCTCTACACACACCTCTCCACACACACACACACACACACACACACACCTCTCTACACACACACACACACACACACACACCTCTCTACACACACACACACCTCTCTACACACACACACACACACACACACACACACACACACACACACACACACACACACACCTCTCTACACACACAGCTCTCTCTACACACACACACCTCTCTACACACACACACACACCTCTCTCTACACACACACTTCTACACGCACACACACCTCTCTACACACACACACAACTCTCTACACACACACACAACTCTCTACACACACACACAGCTCTCTACACACACACACCCCTCTCTCCACACACACACACACACACACCTCCACCTCTACACACACACACACACACACCTCTACACACACACACACACACACACCTCTCTCTACACACACACACACACACACACACCTCTCTCTCTACACACACACACACACCTCTCTACACACACACCTCTCTACACACACACACCTCTACACACACACACACACACACCTCTCTACACACACACCTCTCTACACACACACACCTCTCTACACACACACACACACACACACCTCTCTACACACACAGCTCTCTCTACACACACACACACACACACACACATCTCTCTACACACACACACAGCTCTCTACACACACACACCCCTCTCTCCACACACACACCTCCACACACACACACACCTCTACACACACACACACACACACACCTCTACACACACACACACCTCTCTCCACACACACACACACACACACACACACACACACACACCTCTCTCCACACACACACACACACACCTCTCTACACACACACACACACACATCTCTACACACACACACACACACACACCTCTCTACACACACACCTCTCTACACACACACACACACCTCTCTACACACACCTCTCTACACACACACACACCTCTCTACACACACACACACACACACACCTCTCTCTACACACACACTTCTACACGCACACACACCTCTCTACACACACATCTGTCTACACACACACACAGCTCTCTACACACACACACCCCTCTCTCCACACACACACACACACACCTCCACACACACACACACACACACATCTCCACCTCTACACACACACACACACACACACACACACACACACACACACACCTCTACACACACACACACCTCTACACACACACACACACACACACACACACACACACCTCTCTCCACACACACACACACACACCTCTCTACACACACACACACACACATCTCTACACACACACACACACACCTCTCTACACACACACCTCTCTACACACACACACACCTCTCTACACACACCTCTCTACACACACACACACCTCTCTACACACACACACACACACACACACACCTCTCTCTACACACACACTTCTACACGCACACACACCTCTCTACACACACATCTGTCTACACACACACACAGCTCTCTACACACACACACCCCTCTCTCCACACACACACACACACACCTCCACACACACACACACACACACATCTCCACCTCTACACACACACACACACACACACACACACACACACACACCTCTACACACACACACACACCTCTACACACACACACACCTCTCTACACACACACCTCTCTACACACACACACAGCTCTCTACACACACACACCCCTCTCTCCACACACACACACACCTCCACACACACACACCTCCACCTCTACACACACACACACACACACACACACACACACACACACACACACACACACACACACACACCTCTCTCTCTACACACACACACCTCTCTCTCTACACACACACACACATCTCTCTACACACACACACACACACACCTCTCTACACACACACACACACACCTCTCTACACACACACACACACCTCTCTCTACACACACACACACACACACCTCTCTACATACACACACACACACACACACACCTCTCTACACACACACACCTCTCTACACACACACACACACACACCTCTCTCTACACACACACACAGACACACACACACCTCTCTACACACACACACAGCTCCACACAAAAGGTATCAGTTGTGAGGACTTACACATTAAAGGACATCATGACAATCAACTAGTTAGAGAGCTGACTGGGAGGAAGTCCTCACTTAGTTTATGTTAATGTCACATAACTGGGGAGTCCAGCTGTTGAACATGTCTGGGCATGTCTGCCTTAGAGGGACATTAGGCGGCTCTCCGTGGTCGTGCCTAGGCTTGACATTTACACGCGACTTCTGCTATCAGAATACAAAGATCACATTGAAAAGACGTGGCTTTGTGGTGTGATTGTGTTCTGTCTGACCACTTCAGGAGCTGGTCAGGGCTGCATTGTGTGTGGATTTCTCCTCAGTCTGGATGCAGTCAGGCTACTGAAAGCGCATACAGCGGGCGACGTCATCATCACTCCTTCCACAAGTCTCCAGAAAACTTGTGTTTTGGGACCGAGAGGCACCTTTTCATTATAACGTTGGAGGAAATACGCTGAGGAACGTGTCTGCTGGCCTCATAAATGCTAGCCAGCAAGCTTTTCACTTAGAAAAACTAGTTTTTGTTTGGCTAAGAGTTCATCCGTTTGCAATCCCTTTAGAGTTCCTTGCTAGCTACATAGGTTAGCTACATAGGTTAGCTACATAGGTTAGCTACAGTAGTTAGCTACAGTAGTTAGCTACAGCCATCAGTTGTTGCGTTATCCTATCTGGCCTATTCTACTGTTCGTAGAATGCATACTGGCATTGTAATATAGCACAGGAAAAGGGAATCCGGACACACTGTGGACATGGTAGACATATTTAAATGTAGTTGTGACGTGTTCGGAATTCCATGATCAGAATACTAAAGCTACATGAAGTGTTCAAGTGTAGACATGGCTTCTGTCTCCCGCTGACTCTCGTGTGAAGTTGTCTCTCTTCATCTCCCTTTTGTCAATTCCTCTCTCCCTGCGGTCTCTCTCTCTCATACTTTTCTCTCTCTCTCTCTTTCTCTCTCTCTCGCGGTGTCTTCCTCTGAAAACCTCAATCTCCCTGCTATTTTTCCCAACAATTCTTCCTCTCTTTCCGTCTCTTTTCCTAGTCACTTCCCTTTCATATCTTCCCCCCCTTCCCCCTCTTTCACGCTCTCTTTCACTCTCTCAACCACTCTTCCTTTCTTTCCATCTATTTTCCCACCGCTTCCTTCCTCTCGGTTATCTCCCGTCCCTCCTTCAACCCGTCCCTTCATCTCTGTCCTCCTGTGGTTCTCTTCTCTCCTCCTGTCGCCCCATGCAGTGCTGGGACAGCTGTAGAAGACCCAGCCTTCCTGTGTGACCCACTCTGTCATATTCCTCTCTGCTGCCATTTGCATTAGTTATCTGTCCTCTCTTGCCTTCACTCATCCCCCTCTCCCTCGCAACCTTATTGCTAACATGTTTTACTGAGGACGCCGGACGCATACCGACACTGCAATCATCACGGTTGTTGCACCACGTGACGGCAAGTGCAAATGTGATTGGGAGCCGCATTAAAGTCGTTAATGAATATTCAGGAGTATGCAAAAACAACAAGCCTGTCGCATATGTTGGGGTGGATGCTGTTAGACTGTCTCAGAAGGCCAGTCATTGTGTGCCATGATTGCTGGCAATATGAAAGATGCAATACCCAAGAACTTGGTTATTTCTAGTTAAAATGTATTGTTAAACTGAGATTAATTTCAAGACCTACTTGGGGGTACAGTGAAGCTACAGTATGACCTCACTCTAGAGAGCAGAACACATCCTACTTAAGGGTACAGTGAAGCTACAGTATAATCTCACTCTAGAGAACAGAACACCTCCTACTTGGGGGTACAGTGAAGCTACAGTATGACCTCACTCTAGAGAGCAGAACACCTCCTACTTGGGGGTACAGTGAAGCTACAGTATGACCTCACTCTAGAGAGCAGAACACTTCCTACTTGGGGGTACAGTGAAGCTACAGTATGACCTCACTCTAGAGAACAGAACACATCCTACTTGGGGGTACAGTGAAGCTACAGTATGACCTCACTCTAGAGAACAGAACACATCCTACTTGAGGGTACAGTGAAGCTACAGTATGACCTCACTCTAGAGAACAGAACACCTCCTACTTGGGGGTACAGTGAAGCTACAGTATGACCTCACTCTAGAGAGCAGAACACATCCTACTAGGGGGTACAGTGAAGCTACAGTATGACCTCACTCTAGAGAACAGAACACATCCTACTTGAGGGTACAGTGAAGCTACAGTATGACCTCACTCTAGAGAGCAGAACACATCCTACTTGAGGGTACAGTGAAGCTACAGTATGACCTCACTCTAGAGAGCAGAACACATCCTACTTGGGGGTACAGTGAAGCTACAGTATGACCTCACTCTAGAGAACAGAACACATCCCTGGGAAGCCACTCGGACAGAGAGGCTATTTATTGCTCACAGAGCAACCGCAACGGGGAACAAATTACACTGAGAGCAAGCACTTTCCTTCCTCTCCCTCTCCTCCCATCTCTCTCTACTCTTGGGCCAACAACGACGACAACAGCAGTGGGTACTACAAACGGCGTGATTGAAAATGGCTAGGTCAAAGCGCTGCCGGCTTTGGAATTCCCTATTGAGTGGGGGGATTTTGACAAATTGTCCCGGGATGACTCACCACAAAAGGACATCAATCCTACTGAGCCAGACCGTTTACAAACCGGGGAGGAAGGAAGGATGGGAAGGAGGTTGGTCTCATGATCACAAATTTCAATTCCCCCCTTATCTGGCAGAAAGAGGTTAATCCTTCCTGCCCCCCTCCCCAACCACCCGCTACCCGTTCCCAAAGGTGACGAAAACAATCCAACATGGTCATTACCCTCCGTAAGAGCGTCCTATTTACCTGGCCTGACCCTCATCTCTCAAGGCAAAGGAGAAATTCTTGGGAAATGGGTTTGACAAATCTCTGGAGCAAGTAGACAACAACAGCAGCAAGATGGGGAAGTTTAAGGGCTGATGGACAAACAGACAAACAGAGAGAAAGATGGAATCACACACAGAGAAAAAACAATCATGTTTTTGTGGTTCGTTCACTGGGTCGGCCATTGTCGTGGATTGTACACCTATCAGTCAACATTGGTTGAGAAGTGACAGGGTGGACTATTGACTCTGAAGTGGGCCAAGGAATAAGCGGTCCACAAAAGCATGTGTCTCTCTCAGTGTGTCATTGTTCGGTCTATCTGTCCTTCACCACTATCCCTCATTTTAAATGTACATTTTAGTCATTCAGCAGACCCTCTTCTCCAGAGCGACTTACAGTAAATAGTACATACATTTCCCCCGTGGGAATCCAACCCACAACCCTGACGTTGTAAGCGCCACGCTCCCCCAACTGAGCTGCGCTCCGCCAACTGAGCCTCGCTCCGCCAACTGAGCCCCGCTCCACCCAAGTAGCTTCCTCTCTACTTTTCATTTCTATTCTCCTGCAGTGACGCGGTAACCTTGGGTTGGCACATGGATTCCAAAAAGTATTCCTTATCTTTTCCCCGAAGAGGATTGCCACCTGGGACTCTCATTTCAGCACTCCACTGATCCCTCCACTCACCACCTCCAAACCCTCCTCTGACACGACGACCGCCAGCCCTCCTCTGACACAACGACCGCCTGCCCTCCTCTGAATCAACGACCGCCAGCCCTCCTCTGAAGCAACGACCGCCAGCCCTCCTCTGAAGCAACGACCGCCAGCCCTCCTCTGAAGCAACGACCGCCAGCCCTCCTCTGAAGCAACGACCGCCAGCCCTCCTCTGAAACGACCGCCAGCCCTCCTCTGAAACAACGACCGCCAGCCGCCCTCTGAAACAACGACCGCCAGCCCTCCTCTGAAACAACGACCGCCTGCCCTCCTCTGAAACAACGACTGCCAGCCCTCCTCTGAAGCAACGACCGCCAGCCCTCCTCTGAAGCAACGACCGCCAGCCGCCCTCTGAAACAACGACCGCCAGCCGCCGTCTGACACAATGACCGCCTCTGAAATAACGACCGCCAGCCCTCCTCCTGTAGAGCTACTGGGTGTGCAGGCTTTTGCTCCAGCCCTTCTAACTCACCTGATTCAGCCAATCAAGGTCCTGATGAGCAGTGGATTCATTTGAATCGGTCCTGTTAGAACAAGGCTGGAACAAAAACCTGCAAACCCAGTATCTCTCCAGTAGCAGCAGTGACCACTAGCAATCCTAAAACCACTACCTCACTGAAAATCTGGGCCGGATGAAAAGGGTCCATTTCAATGTCTGGATCCGTCTTAGATAGACATGCAGAGAACGGCATTCGGTCCATATGTTTTCAAATGAAGATCAAATGCATAGGGGTCAATAGGGTTTTTGAAGAGACTGGGCCTGACTGTGTGAGGTGAGGATGGCATACGGAAGAGAGAGACCACTAGGAAGAGTGTACCTGAATGACTGTAGATACTTGGAGCATGCTGAGGTGAAACCCCTTACATACGATTCACTTTACATTTAGGGGCAGGGATGATGTATGGGGCATAATGGGGCGGCAAAGTCCCTGTGAGAGCCAGCGTGAAGACAGCATATACAGTACCAGTCAAACGTTTGGACACACCTACTCATTCAAGGGTTTTTCTTTATTTTTACTATTTTCTACATTGTAGAATAATAGTGAAGACATCAAAACTATGAAATAACACATGGAATCATGTAGTATCCAAAATAGTATAAAACAAATCAAATTATATTTTATATTTGAGATTGGTCAAAGTAGCCACCCTCTGCCTTGACAGCTCTGCACACTCTTCGCATTCTCTCAACCAGCTTCATGAGGAATGCAAGAGGCATCACTACAGTCCCTGGCTCGAATCCAGGCTGTATCACATCTGGCTGTGATTGGGAGTCCCATAGGGCGGTGCACAATTGGCCGAGCGTCGTCCGGGGTAGGCTGTCATTGTAAATAAGAATTTGTTCTTAACTGACTCGCCTAGTTAAATAAAGGTTCCCCCCCCCCCCCACACACACACACACACACACACACACACACACAAAAGTTATTTTGTTGGCATTTATGTAAGTCCCCATTACCAGTAAAACATAATCAAAACCTATTTCTTTCACTTACTTGCTGTGCTGTTTCATTGTTCATTTGTTTAGTCGTTTCATTCTCTACCAGGATTTCTATGGAATGCCGTTTGGGTCTTTGCGTGTCTAAAAATATACTATTTAACACTATTTGACGTGTCAAATAAGCTTGTTGACCAATCACAACCTGAATATGACTGCATGTCACATAATAATTTAACGCGTTCATACAATTTTACGTAGTTATAACACATTGATTACACTATCACTCGTATTTCATATGTAACAACGATTCATCGATACTTATGCTATGATGCTGGTAAAGTTGTCTCACACACCTACAGTGCTGGTCATAAAAAAAGCTAGCTAGCTCATGGATGCAAACAATGTTCTTCCCCAAAAACATAGCAAAACGACAATCTGTTTCAGTAGCTATGGTTAGCTAGCTAGCTATATAGCTAGGTGTCATCATCTAAAATAACCCTCATTTATAAGACAGTTCTTATTTGATTAATGGTGGTCGGACCCATCTATGTGAAGATAGCCACAATAGTGGACTTTGCGGTTAGCCTTCAAAATAAAGTATCGCATAATTATACTATTTATATTCACTTGCATCACTGTCAATGACATACTTTTATTTTGAAGGCAAACCGCAAATTCCACTATTGTGCCTAATCCTTATTATGGCTAGCTTCACAAAACATAACCCAGTCCGGTCGGGCCTCACTAGCCAGATGAAGCTAGCTGGCTGCTTATAACGTTAGCTTTGGGCAACAGGGTTAAGTAGCTGGCTTGCTATTTATTTTCATGAACTGTATTTAAATTTCAATAGACGAACAACAAATGGCAACCTAGCTAATGCTTACTCACAAGGATTCCTAAATCATTGCTAAGAATAATGAAAATGACTGCAGTTTTTACTGGTCATTGTTTTCAAGCTGGTTGTATTGGTGCTAGCTAGGTATCAAGCTAAAACTAGCTACCCCAGAAGTTGCGGTCGAACAAATTATGCTTTATTACCAACGTGGTATTGTAAACACATTGTTCGTGGCCGGTGTTTGCTTGTTTGCTGACTTTTTTGAACAGCTTTGACAGTGCTACTGTATCTTTTTTTACACGTAAAGACCCAAACGTTGTTCCACAGTATGTATGTCGTGAAACTAATAGCAGTGACACTATTACTGTATAACTCCGGTAGGGCAACATCGGAAAAATAGCGCACTTGGTAGTGTTAACTGGTGCTCAACCAGTCGGCGAAAGCCAACATCACCCACGACAGAGAACGGTTGATTGTCAAGGGCAATGAATTCCATTATCTTGGTTTTAAAGGATTTCGCCTTTGAGATGTCTTGCTGAAATTTTGTTACTCATTCAAATGACTGCTTGACTTGTTGACTGCTCGATCCACACAGCAGACATTGTGGGCTAGTTTAGGAATGCTGTGTTGCACGTATAGCGCTAAATTTTATGTGGCGTTATTACGTCATGTACCTTTGTTATATAGGTATGCACGTCAGCTTTGACATCAGTTTTGCATATGGGGAGGTAAACAAGACATCGATATGTTCACCGATATATTGTGCATCCCCAGTTTTGGGTCATTCTCCTGTTGAAAAACGAATGATTGTCCCACTAAGCCCAAACCAGATGGGATGGCGTATCACTGCAGAATGCTGTGGTAACCATTCTCTCAACCAGCTTCATGAGGTAGTCACCTGGAATGCATTTCAATTAACAGGTGTGCCTTGTTAAAAGTTCATTTGTGGAATTTCTTAATGAGTTTGAGCCAATCAGTTGTGCTATGACAAGGTAGGGGTGGCATACAGAAGATGGCCCTATTTGGTAAAAGACCAAGTCCATATTATGGCAAGAACATCTCAAATAAGCAAAGAGAAACGAAAATACATCATTACTTTAAGACATGAAGGTCAGTGAATGAGGAAGATTTTAAGAACTTTGAAAGTTTCTTGAAGTGCAGTCGCAAAAACCATCAAGTGTTCTGATAAAACTGGTTCTCATGAGGACCGCCACAGGAAAGGAAGACCCAGAGTTACCTCTGCTGCAGACGATAAGTTCATTAGAGTTAACTGCACCTCAGATTGCAGCCAAAATAAATGTTTCACAGAGTTCAAGTAACAGACACATCTCAACATCAACTGTTCAGAGGAGACTGCATGAATCAGGCCTTCATGGTCGAATTGCTGCAAAGAAACCACTACTAAAGGACACCAATAAGAAGAGACTTGCTTGGGCCCAGAAACATGAGCAATGGACATCAGACCGGTGGAAATCTGTCCTTTGGTCTGATGAGTCCAAATTTGAGATTTTTGGTTCCAACCGCTGTGTCTTTGTGAGACGCAGAGTAGGTGAACAGATGATCTCTGCATGTGTGGTTCCCACTGTGAAGCATGGAGGAGGAGGTGTGATGGTGCTTTGCTGGTGACACTGTCTGGGATTTATTTAGAAATCAAGGCACACTTAACCAGCATGGCTACCATAGCATTCTGCAGTGATACGCCATCCCATCTGGTTTGCACTAAGTGGGACTATCATTTGTTTTTCAACAGGGCAATGACCCAACACACCTCCAGGCTCTATAAGGGCTATTTGACCAAGAAGGAGAGTGATGGAGTGCTGCATCAGATGACCTGGCCACCACAATCACCCGACCTCAACCAAATTGAGATGGCTTGGGATGAGTTGGACCGCAGAGTGAAGGAAAAGCAGCCAACAAGTGCTCAGCATATGTGGAAACTCCTTTAACCTGTCTAGGCTAGGCGGGACGAATTCGTCCCACCTACGTAACAGCCACTTGCAGCCTGTGGCGCGATTTTCAAAATCTTAAAAATCCTATTACTTCAATTTCTCAAACATATGACTATTTTACAGCCATTTAAAGATAAGACTCTCGTTAATCTAACCACACTGTCCGATTTCAAAAAGGATTTACAACGAAAGCAAAACATTAGATTATGTCAGCAGAGTACCAAGCCAGAAATAATCAGACACCCATTTTTCAAGCCAGCATATAATGTCACCAAAACCCAGAAGACAGCTAAATGCAGCACTCACCTTTGATGATCTTCATCAGATGACAACCCTAGGACATTATGTTATACAATACATGCATGTTTTGTTCAATCAAGTTCATATTTATATCAAAAACCAGCTTTTTACATTAGCATGTGACGTTCAGAACTAGCATACCCCCCGCAAACTTCCGGGGAATTCGCTAACATTTTACTAAATTACTCACGATAAACGTTCACAAAAAGCATAACAATTATTTTAAGAATTATAGATACAGACCTCTATGCACTCGATATGTCCGATTTTAAAATAGCTTTTTGGTGAAAGCACATTTTGCAATATTCTAAGTACATAGCCCAGGCATCACGGGCTCGCTATTTAGACACCCGGCAAGTTTAGCACTCACCATAATCATATTTACTATTATAAAAATGTCATTACCTTTTGTTGTCTTCGTCAGAATGCACACCCAGGACAGCTACTTCAATAACAAATGTTGGTTTGGTCCAAAATAATCCATCGTTATTCCATTGCCGTACGTCGAAGCATGTCAACCGCTGTTTAAAATCAATTTTTACGTCATTTTTCTCGTAGAAAAGCGATAATATTCCGACAGGGAATCTCCTTTTCGGCAAACAGAGGAAAAAATCCCAAAGGCGGGGGCGGTCGGGGTCACGCGCATAAGCTAGTGTCTCTTGATGGGCCACTTGAGAAAGGCGATAATGTGTTTCAGCCTGGGGCTGGAATGACGACATTCTGTTTTTTCCCGGGCTCTGAGAGCCTATGGAAGACGTGGGAAGTGTCACGTTAGAGCAGAGATCCTTAGTAAATGATAGAGATGGCAAAGAAGTTCCAGAAATGGTCAGACAGGCCACTTCCTGTAAAGGAATCTCTCAGGTTTTGACCTGCCATTTGAGTTCTGTTATACTCACAGACACCATTCAAACAGTTTTAGAAAATTTAGGGTGTTTTCTATCCATATGTAATAAGTATATGCATATTCTAGTTACTGAGTAGGAGTGGTAACCAGATTAAATCGGGTATGTTTTTTATCCAGCCGTGTCAATGCTGCCCCCTAGCCCTAACAGGTTAAGACTGTTGGAAAAGCATTTCTCATGAAGCTGGTTGAGAGAATGCCAAGAGTGTGCAAAGTTGTCATCAAGGCAGAGGGTGGCTACTTTGATCCATCTCAAATATAAAATATATTTTGATTTGTTTAACACATTTTTGGTTACTACATGATTCCATATGTGTTATTTCATAGATTTGATGTCTTCACTATTATTCTACAATGTAGAACATAGTAAAAATAAAGAAAAACCCTTGAAAGTGTAGGTGGGTACTGTAGATATCACTGTTTCCCCTATCTACATTTAGCAGAGGCGCAGCGCACTGTCGCCCCCCAAAAAGAAGATCTATTTTAATATAATGTAGATGTATACATGCGTATTACATTTAGGGGCACGGATGATGTATGGGGCATAATGGGGCCGAGGAGCGTGAAGACAGAATATAGATATCCCCGTTCCCCCTATATGCACGCCGCCGCCGCTGCAGAAAACAATCTTAGGGGAAACCCTGGCTATAACACCTGACTCAGGAAAGGACAGAGCCCATGTCAGGTTGACAGGAGCTGTTTGGCGTACACTGTTCTCCAGGGAGCTACAGCCTAGGCATTAACCTGGGGAGCTAATGCAAGTGTTCAGATCTCAGACAAGGTTACTCATAATATGAGCATGGTTCACTAAACCGACTCCGTTACACAGTGAAGGGGAAAGAGCGTCACTCTTGCAGGTCATGTACAGTATAATTACACACTGTGGCTAGGCTAGTACTATTAATGTCTCCCTCACCTTTCACTCCCCACACCATCTGACTCTCCTTCGCTCTTCCTTCTCCTCCTGCTGCCATTCCATAGGCCTGTACATGTATCTGTTCTATTTCCCCTCCCTTGCTTCCTCTCTCTCCCTCTGATAATCACATATACTAGGCCTGTCTGTTCCCTCTCTCTCTCTCCCTCTGATAATCACATCAACTAGGCCTGTCTGTTCCCTCTCTCTCCCCCTCTTCCTCTCTCTCCCTCTGATAATCACATCAACGAGGCCTGTCTGTTCCCTCTCTCTCTCCCTCTGATAATCACATATACTAGGCCTGTCTGTTCCCTCTCTCTCTCTCCCTCTGATAATCACATCTACTAGGCCTGTCTGTTCCCTCTCTCTCTCTCCCTCTGATAATCACATATACTAGGCCTGTCTGTTCCCTCTCTCTCTCTCCCTCTGATAATCACATATACTAGGCCTGTCTGTTCCCTCTCTCTCTCTCTCTCCCCCTCTTCCTCTCTCTTTCTCTGATAATCACATCAACGAGGCCTGTCTGTTCCCTCTCTCTCTCTTCCTCTCTCTTTCTCTGATAATCACATATACTAGGCCTGTCTGTTCCCTCTCTTCCTCTCTCTTTCTCTGATAATCACATATACTAGGCCTGTCTGTTCCCTCTCTCTCTCTTCCTCTCTCTTCCTCTGATAATCACATCAACGAGGCCTGTCTGTTCCCTCTCTCTCTCTTCCTCTCTTTCTCTGATAATCACATCAACGAGGCCTGTCTGTTCCCTCTCTCTCTCCCTCTGATAATCACATATACTAGGCCTGTCTGTTCCCTCTCTCTCTCTCTCTCCCCCTCTTCCTCTCTCTTTCTCTGATAATCACATCAACGAGGCCTGTCTGTTCCCTCTCTCTCTCTTCCTCTCTCTTTCTCTGATAATCACATATACTAGGCCTGTCTGTTCCCTCTCTTCCTCTCTCTTTCTCTGATAATCACATATACTAGGCCTGTCTGTTCCCTCTCTCTCTCTCTCTCTCTCTCTCTCTCTGATAATCACATCAACTAGGCCTGTCTGTTCCCTCTCTCTCCCCCTCTTCCTCTCTCTTCCTCTGATAATCACATCAACGAGGCCTGTCTGTTCCCTCTCTCTCTCTTCCTCTCTCTTTCTCTGATAATCACATCAACGAGGCCTGTCTGTTCCCTCTCTCTCTCTTCCTCTCTCTTTCTCTGATAATCACATCAACTAGGCCTGTCTGTTCCCTCTCTTCCTCTCTCTTCCTCTCTCTTCCTCTGATAATCACATCAACGAGGCCTGTCTGTTCCCTCTCTCTCTCTTCCTCTCTCTTTCTCTGATAATCACATCAACGAGGCCTGTCTGTTCCCTCTCTCTCTCTTTCTCTGATAATCACATCTACTAGGCCTGTCTGTTCCCTCTCTCTCCCTCGCTTCCTCCCTCTCTTCCTCTCTCTTTCTCTGATAATCACATCTACTTGGCCTATCTGTTCCCTCGCTCTCCCTCTCGCTCTCTCCCTGATAATCACATCCCTCTCTCTCCCTTCCTGATAATTACATTTAGTAGGCCTGTCTGTTCCCTCCTTCCCTGATCCAGTGTTTGTATTCCATTGCCCTTTCACCTCTCTCCTGTACTTCCTCCTCCCAGGGCATCAGCTAACTATTCACCTTCCTGTCAACTGCTACTTCGGTTTACCCATCTTCCAACCCCCAGGCCTCTGTGCAGTGGAAGCTCATGAGCGCGCACACGCACATACACACTTAAGAGATATCGCTTTTCCCAGTGCGGCTGGGTCATCACATCTCCACAGGCTGCTAGTCAGTCCGCCACGGTAGACCTGCCCTGCTTCGCTCTCCATTTCTCCCTCTCCCCATCCATCTCTCTCTCTCCCCATCTCTAGACTCTCCCTCCTGTATCTACTCCATTCCATTCCTGCTCAGTCTCTCTCCATATCTCCTCTCTCTCCATCCCCCTCTCTTTCCTTTCCAACCCATTTCCTCCTGTAAGACCAACTGAATTCAGAATCTAAAGCAGACAGCTCAGCAGCCTGGCACTGCCCTGTAAGTCCCTCATTATGCCCAGTTTCTTCAGAAGTCCGTGGCACGTACAGGTCATCTGAGGGGTCATACAGTAGAGACATGCCCCTTAATTAGCACACCCTTATTACAAACGACTCACAACATCCAATTCCGATGCTATGGGAATTTACTCATTAAAAAATGTGTGTGTTTTATTTAATATTGATGGCGACTGCTGCGCTGTCGGTCTACCTCAGAGATCGTTCATTTCTCTTTTGCTTAATTAAATAGGAGAGGAAGAAGAAACCTCTGAAGTATGAAATCAGACCACTTCATGGCACTTAAATCAATCACTCTAAACCTTATCCATAGAGCTCACTGTGGGTGAATATGACACACAAAATAAAAATCATAGCCTGTCATGTTATTTAGATGCTTCGCTTTAACTGCGAGCATTTCGATAAAAGTGCTTCCCTGTACCCTCCGGGGCATGTGAGAGAAAATAACGCTTTGATTATCTTGATGAATGTGCATTTTGTCAAGAGATGAAGTTCACACCCTCGTTGCTTTTATTTCTTCCCCTATTTGGAAACATGGCACTTTGAAACAACTGGCAATCTCTAGGGCTCCGTTCAGACACAAAATGGCTCCTTGTGCCTTTTGTCTGTACGACAACCATACCTCTCTCATAATCAATTAGCTTTGTAGTGGTGGCGGATTGGGAGAGTCCCCGCAGTGCTTGGTGTCGCTTGTTTAACGGCCTGGAGGTGGGATTTGACTATAGTTGAGATGTCCCTGGTAGACAGCACTTTCCTCTTGTCTTTTATTTCCCTCCTCCTCCCTCGTTCTCTCCCGCGCTCTTCCATTATTGCAGGGGAAGCACATTGTCCCGTCTGTTTACACCCGTCCTCTCCATTACTGGCCGCCGCTGCAATAAAAGTCCCCCTCTGTAGCCGCCGACCCGCCTTTCATTATGCCACGTTTATAACAAAATCAAAACGTTGAGCTCAATAAACACGGTGGCTGCGGTGGCCAGGCTCGGGGTAACTGGCGCTGAAGGGTGGATCTGCTGCTGAGGTGGCAGGTCGATGGAGGCAATGGATGGAGGAGCTTCCTTGGCGGCAAACGCAACATCGCAAGAGAGACTGAGTTAAAAAGAGAGAGCGAGAGGAAGGAGGGAGAGAGTTTTCCCACTGAGGCCCATGTTTGTTTCTCCTATAGATATTTTACCGGACGGGGTCCAAAGCTCCCCAAACCAAAATCTATTCTAGAGCCTCAACATTCCTGCCTAAAGCTCAATGGAACATACACTTCTTCCACTGCTAATTCATGATAATAGGGAATAAAGCACATTGCACATGTTAAGTGGCTCATAAGCCACAAATTAGCCTTTAAGCCCCAATGGGTACTTATTCCATGTATTATTACCATTTACTTAGCAAATGCTTAATCATGTATGTAACCAATTAGAGAACGGTAGGTTGAGAATAGTTAACCTTTTAATATGAGGTTTCTATGCTAGAACGACCTCAAAACCGTTTTTACTAGGGGCGGGACAACACCAGTATTGCGATACTCGTTAGTATATCGGCAAGGAAACAAAACGTGAAGCGGATTTCACTTCTTTGGGAAAACAGCCTCAACGTTGCAAACTAACAAGCTATAACACAATATTTACATACATGCTTTGTTTTTACATTTTTGCCATTGAAAAAAAATTGCGATATCATCACAGCCCTAGTTTCGACATCAAGATTTGTAGATTGGAACTTAAAGATGCAATCTGCAAAAATCGCTCCATCATTTCCTGGTTGCTAATATTCTATTAGTTTGTCTAATTTCAGTTTATGTGACAAAACAAGCAATGAATAGTGTAGAGAATCATTGTACCATCTAAACGGCTGTGAAATATATTTCCAATAACTAAAAATAGGTTATTTTCAGCTGTTTGAAGCTGGTGAAAAAAAACGAAAGTAAAAGATGCAAAAACAAAACTTAAAAACTGGAAGCATAGAAATAGCACACATAGAACAGATCTACAGATTCTTAGACTTGTTTTCAATGCGAATGACATATATATAACTAACATTTCTATGTCAATTTGGTCGGTTCGACCAAAAAGTTACATATTGCAGCTTTAAAAGACAGTCACAATAAGTTTCTACAAGCGTTTAGCATCACCTCTCACAGCACACACATTCTGCAGTCCTGACAAAATGAACGTTTGACCGGTGTAGTAAAGAATTGTTTTCGAAGGCTCCACTGCTCCATAATTCAATTGGAGAAAAAAATAATTTAAGTGATAAAGATGCAGAGAGAGACACGGCCTTGTGTTGGACCCAAACAAGTTCCCCTCCGCCCCAAAACTAAGGAGGGAAGAGAAGTTGCTGTTGGCCGCAGGTTTATCGTGGCCAATTAGAGAATGTGAATTAGTGGCTGTGATTTGGTCATCGCCTCAGAGTATTAAATTCAAAGCAACTCAATTTATGATTTGGAGGCTATAGTCTATTGTTTCACGACCAAGTCCATCTTTACATTTCAAAAGGAGGAAGAGGAGACTAAAGTCATTTAGCTGTTGAATAGAGGCGACTTGACAAATTAGTTAGGTAACGGGTGTGTTGGGGGCAATTAGCGAACGCCAGGCCAGAAGACTAGAAGTGTCATTTAACAGTTGTCTGAGGCGATATAATGCAGTCTCTAACAGACACTAATCAACTGAAGTTGAATATTGAATCGAGTGGAGATACAGACAAAAACATAAGACCCTACCAAAGAATATAAACACTCAGTTGTTTGCAAAGTGGGTTCTTTTAATCACGTTGTTTGGCTAAAAGAATTTCGACTTCGCGTCGGCCCTCCTGAATGCTAATGGGAACTGAAATGTCAACGCGTTTAACCAAAAAAGCTAAAGTAATAAAAAAGTTTTAAAACGATGCAAGTACCGTTTATCTATTATTTTGTGACTCAGGCAAAAATGTCACCGCTTACTTTTAGAAGATTCATCGAACTGTTACCCGCATTTTCCCATTTATTGGGAGTCGCTCGGTGCACCAAAGTGGCATTTAGCATTTAGCATTCGCCTGAACCTTTTATGCAAACTCTAATTTATCATGTTTGATTTGCATATGCCTTTGTGTGGCGCATAAAACTGCCTGTCACTCTAAGGACATGGCAGGCTGGCATACAGGCACCTCTGGGAAGGCAGGTGATTATTAATGCAATCAGTCCAGGGAGGGGGACTCGCCTTGCCTTCCTCCCCTACACACCCGTCTCTCTCCCTGGCTCTGTGCCAGAGACACGTCTTTGTGACGTCGGCGCTATGGGGCTGACAGCTCTGGCTCCAAGGACAGTCGACCGGCCGGTCAGTAACGGTAACAAGGCTCGGTCTTAAGATGACCACCGTTGCTGTAGCGTAGGCTAGCCAAACTACAGCGGGAGTTCTCCCTAACCTCGGCCTTCTCAAGTGCCTCCAATAAAGGGCAGCCTTGAGAACATCTCTGGCACCGGCGCAAACGGAGAGGGAGAGAGAGCATTAGAGATGAATAAAGGATCATTGGAAATATCTGTGACAGTCAGGACGAAGGAGACACAGGGCACTGGGTTCACCCCCCCCGTCCCCCCACCCCCGTCGCCGTCCCCCTTCTCTGCCTTGGGCTGTGAAACGGAGAGATGTTCCCCCTAATGAAGGAACGGAGGAAGGAAGGAGAGTTTGTATACACTTTAATGTGTCTCTCGCCCCATTGGAGGCTCGCAGAGACTTGTCCCGGCGTGTCTGGTGCCGGGCTGATAAGACGTCAACGCCTTATCCTGCTCGACAGACCGTCTTCGTCAGGGGGGGGGGACACCCGCGTCTTTTTCTCCCGTCGGGACCGGGATCATCTATTCCCCGGCGGGAGGGATGACGTCCTGTCGTTGACAAGGCGCAGATAAAAAGTGAAGATGTCGCGTGGCGGTCGGAGTCGTTGGGGGGGCTTCGGCGTGAATGGAGGGGTGAGAGGAGGGAGGGACAGAGGGAAAGGGCAGATCAGTGGAGGGGTGGACAGGTGATGGAGGGATATAGATGGAGGTATGGCATGGGGCTTTAAGCTCTTCATAATCTTCGGCAGAAGCAACACGTGATAAACATGGAATCAAAAGGGTGTGTACTACTAGAACATACAAGTAATGCCTTGACGTCCCTAGTTCAATCACGTAGGCCCTCAGTTTAAATAACAAGGGCTGGTTCCCTCACCAGGTCTAGAAAGCATGTTCAATGAAAAAGATGTTTAGTCCAGGAACAGGCTTAATGGTTCCAGCAAACAGGCCCTGACATAGATTCTGCTGAATGATATTAATGGTAATATAGCAATGAGGCTAAATCATTGTTGCGTCATCAAAAGGTTGCCACATATGCCAGGGTGCCTACTCAAACCTCCAAACCAACCTGAAATCAAAAATACACTTTAATCACTTCACGGCTCCTTCCACTCATCTCCGGGACTTGGAGGACTGGTTTTCTCTGATTAACGGACCAGAGAATGTATTTTCGCAAGAATGTCAAGTCACACACCATCGAGAGAG
Organism: Salmo salar; assembly: GCF_965601325.2. Classification (NCBI taxonomy): domain Eukaryota; kingdom Metazoa; phylum Chordata; class Actinopteri; order Salmoniformes; family Salmonidae; genus Salmo; species Salmo salar. The sequence continues at coordinate 15,689,066 of NC_138294.1, forward strand.
AGAGGGGCCCGGCCCCTCCCTTCGATTCAGAGTTACTGCCAGGGAAATGAGTTGGAAAATGTCAACAAAAAAAAGGGGGGAAAGGAAATGTCTGGTGTTCAAAGCATCCATCACCAGAATGACTGGCTGACAATGTACTGTTATCAATTATTCATAACCCTGGTAGGTAATGAAAGAAATCACAACAACCTCCCCCCCCCCCCCCCCGACAACCAATTACAGATGGTTCGCCTTAAGAGGACCAAAATAACGGCACTGCTGTGGCTTAGTTATGGAGGGAGTGTGTCTGTGTGCTCTTCCTCCTCCCAACCCTGTTCAGAATCATTCTCCTCTTAACACTGGTGCCGCTGCAATGGGACACGGTCTGTAATGTTGATATATCACGTAACTTCCCCCTATAGCCCGGGGCACCAGGCCCTGCTGACATGGACAATCCTTTTCTCAATGCTTCCAGGGCACAATGCAAATCATCCCTCATCTCTGGCTAGGGCCTAAACATGGCTGCCGAGACACCTTAGCATTAGCCATGCTAATAATAACAGCACCACTGGGATGCTGGTGTTTCAGAGTCCAGTCAGAGCATAGAGGTTTCCATTAGGCCATCATTCCTCATTTATTACGCTGAGCGAGAGAGCCAGAGAGAACGAGACAGGCAGAGACCGAGGAGAGAGAGAGAGCGAGGAGAGAGAGAGAGAGAGAGAGCGCGAGAAAGAGAGAGAGAGAGAGAGAGAGAGAGAGAGAGAAAGAGAGAGAGCGCGAGTAAGAGAGAGAGAGAGAGAGAGAGAGAGAGAGAGAGAGAGAGAGAGCGAGCGAGAAAGAGAGAAAGAGAGAAAGAGAGTGCGAGGGAAAGAGAGCGAGAGAGAGAAAGAGAGCGAGAGAGAGAGAGAAGAGAGGGCGAGTAGAAAAGAAAGAGGATTAATAACCTTACCAAAGCTAACGCTGCATTCACAGAATTACAACAGCTCAAAACCAACTGGATGGGGTCACCGCGGACGTGCTCACCCATCAACTCCACACGCCAGCCCCCGTGTGGCGCCCACGCACAACGTCATCGTTTTTGAGCGGGCATACGAGGGTGCGGAGCCCGGAGATTAATACGCAGAGAGTCGTGGTGCACTTATAACTCCAATCGTGCTGAGTCCTTCGTCTCATTATGAGAATGTTTACAGATGTAGGATTTTCATTTGAGCCCGTTTGCTACAGCAGGGAAAATATCCTTCAGCAACAGGAAATGTGAATTATTATGTGGATTATAATACATGGAATAGGTTGTAGGGGTTGATACATTTTAAGTTAAGGCAAATCATGTGTGAAATGTTAAAGTGGAAATGACAAACTTTAGAAGCCCTTTTAAACCATGACTACACTACAAGTTTGCAAATCCTGCTATGCAGGAAAATTCTCATCAACAAAAGTACGATCAAATTAAGATCCTACTTCTGTATATGTGGGGCTTCACTCTGTATGCTACCTCAGCCCAATGAGATGAACATGCTGAGAGGGAGGGAGGGAGAAAGGGAGAGAGAAAGTGAGAGAGAAAGAGATGAGAAGAGATGAGAGCAAGAGAGATGAGAGCGAGAGTGAGAGATGAGAGAGAGCGAGATGGGAGAACGTGGGAGACCAGACCAGCGTGAAACCCAATCTCTGTCCATGCGCGTCCAACCACATGCGTCACACAGCGCTGGCGGTTTCTGCTTTTAGCATTTAACTAACTCCATCAAACACCCAGTAGGCGCACCACTCAAAAGGAACCATGGACTCAGCATGGACAAGGCTTCAACCAATACGGCTCTTAGAGGAGAGAAGGGTCTCCCTCAGTCCCTCGCGGTGTCCCAAATGGCACCCTTATTCCCTGCATAGTGCACTACTTTTGACCACAGCCCTATAGGTAACAGGGTGCCACTTGGGACACACGCCCCTCCCTCCCTGACTGTTCAGTGGGTAATGGCTATCTGCTAATAGGAGAAAACACAGTCAGTGCGTAGGTGTGCTGGACACAAGTTGACACATTGTTCTAGCTCTTCCACAGCAATAATCTCAACCTCCTTCAGACTCTTTCGAGTGTCAGACCAAGGCTGAGTCCCTGGGGAGAAGGACTGCAGTCGAACGTATAGTGGGACAGCATGGCTCTCCAATCACAATCATGTTTTGACGCTTTCCCTTCATACCTGGAGCGATGAGGAGATAGGCCTATATTCCCCTATGCGTTACATAATTAATAGGTCTAAGTCTACATACAGGATGTATAGGGAGAACATGTTTGTTCTCAAGCCCTTGATAAGGCTATGTGGATCAGTATTGCTCCGGGGCTGGGGCTAAGGTTGAAAAGCTACCGGTAATTTACCAAAGTTACCAGAATCCTCAGTAGTGTTGGTACTTAGCAGGTAATTTATGGTAACTTTGGTAATTTACACTTGAATCATTTTTTTTTGTCCATGAGTTTCTAGTGGATAGACCATATGGTTCAAGAGAAAATAGCTTAGGCTAATTAATGAAAAAAGCTATTAATCAACAATGGCATTATTTAAAATTAACTCTGCATCTCTTCCAAGCATTGACTTTTTTCACAACTGCCACCAGTTTGGCGTCAAAACAAAGACATACTGAAACCCTCCTATTAAACACCAACGGTATTCACTAAGTTGACGGTATATATTTAGAATCATGTTTTACAGCTTTGTCATTCTATTCCTTTATTTTTGAATAATCTTATTTGATGATGTTATATATTTTACATGGATCAGGCCACTCAGAGGGCCAGAGATAATCTGAAGTACCAAAAAAGGCCAATAGATGTTAAAATTCCCCCCCAAATTGAAAATCACCAATATTCTGGCAGTTTACTGATCAACATCAAAAGTTTCCCATAACATACCCCCCCTTTACAACCTTAGCTGGGAGGAAAAGGTGGAGCCTGGCGCAGCCCTATTGGATTGAAAAGCACCGCTATTGGGCCTATAAAGTTACTCTGGGAAAACAAAAACAAGTGATAGCACAAAAACAGTAATGCTGTGCTTTATCCCAATCCCCAGCTGGTCCCAGGGAGCCAGAACTGCTTACAGTGTCCTTTCAGTCCCCATTTCCATTAGGCAGACATAAAATGGGGGGGAAAGGTATCATATTTATTTTCTGTGATGAACGGTGTACCATCAAACTGACATAAATATACCTCACTGTGACTATTTCCCCTCCTTTGGTCCATTCCAATACTCTCCGCACCCCATTCACCCCCCCCGTTCTTTCCAAAACACTCCAGGGAGAAGTGAAACCTGGGCTTTCAACAAATATATTAAAAAGACTTTTGAGACAGTGCCTCAGAAATACTGCGGCCCTCAGCGCTCTGGGGTCTCGCGCCAACACTCGCAGGGGCGATTTGGAGAGCGGGCCGTGATGCCGCCGGGGCGAGCTAGCAGAATGCAAAGTTGCTGCTTCGCCGCTTTACCCCATTTGGGCTCAATAAGATCTTCCGCCCCCCACAGTTTCCACCTGAGGGAGGTCACAGAAAGATCATATTTTCTCACAGCCAGACAAGGCGCTATTTCTCTCCACTAGTCCCCAACGTGCAGCTAGCGAACTAGCAGGGCCGCCTGCCTGCCTGCCTGCCACCCTGCATTAACACAGCACAGAAAAATGAAGGGAGACTAGCTAGGAAAGAAGGAAGGGGAGGCATGTACAGCTGTTGTAGAAACAAGAGGGTAGTAGTGGAGTTTTATACATATACATGTGTATCAATGGGAAGCACATATTGAGAGACACGGACTCTGCCACTATGGCTTGTAGATTGAAAATACTTTAGCATAGGCCTATGTTATCACAAATTGCCTGGTGCCAGATCCATTTGTGCCCTTGCCAATCCATTACTGTCATTGTCAAACCAAGTATGACAATGAGTGACAAGGAGTTGGCATGACAGCACAAACAGACAGACTGGAATTCAGGCTAGCAAACAGACAGTTGTGAGTTCAAATGAAGTACAGTCAGGCACATGTAGCTTGAATTCTAATTAACATTCATTATTAATAGGTAGTGCTAAGCGATTAACCAACATTGTTTTTTTTTCTTCAGATTACTAAACAACTAATTGACCTCCATAGTAGAGGTCAACCGATTATGATTTTTCAGCGCCGATACCGATTATTGGAGGACCCGAAAAAGCCGATGCCGATTAATCAGCCTTTTTTATTTATTTATTTGTAATAATGACAATTACAACAATACTGAATGAACACTTATTTGAACTTAATATAATACATCAATAAAATCAATTTAGCCTCAAATAAATAATGAAACATGTTCAATTTTATTTAAATAATGCAAAAACAAAGTGTTGGAGAAGAAAGTAAAAGTGCAATATGTGCCATGTAAAAAAGCTAACGTTTAAGTTCCTTGCTCAGAACATGAGAACATATGAAAGCTGGTGGTTCCTTTTAACATGAGTCTTCAATATTCCCAGGTAAGATGTTTTAGGTTGTAGTTATTATAGGAATTATAGGACTATTTCTCTCTATACGATTTGTATTTCATATACCTTTGACTATTGGATGTTCTTATAGGCACTTTAGTATTGCCAGGGTAACAGTATAGCTTCCGTCCCTCTCCTCGTTCCTACCTGGGCTTGAACCAGGAACACATCGACAACAGCCACCCTCGAAGCAGCGTTACCCATGTAGAGGAAGGGAAAAAACTACTCCAAGTCTCAGAGCGAGTGACGTTTGAAACTCTATTAGCGCGCACCCGCTAACTAGCTAGCCGTTTAACATCGGTTACAGCAGCCTAATCTCAGGAGTAGATAGGCTTGAAGTCATAAACAGCGCAATGCATTGCGAAGGGCTGCTGGCAAAACGCAGTAAAGTGCTGTTTTGAATGAATGCTTACGAGCCTGCTGGTGCCTACCACCGCTCAGTCAGACTGCTCTATCAAATCATAGACTTAATTATAACATAATAACACACAGAAATACGAGCCTTTGGTCATTAATATGGTCGAACCCGGAAACTATCATCTCAAAAACAAAACGTTATTCCTGTTACATTGCACAACCTTCAGTGTTATGTCATAATTATGTAAAATTCCGACAAATTACCCAAAGTGTTGCATATACCCTGACTGCGTGCAATGAACGCAAAATGACACAATTTCACCTGGTCAATATTGCCTGCTTACCTGGATTTCTTTTAGCTAAATATGCAGGTTTAAAAATATATACTTCTGTGTATTAATTTTAAGAAAGGCATTGATGTTTATGGTTAGGTACAGTTGTGCAACGATTGTGCTTTTTTCGCAAATGCGCTTTTGTTAAATCCTCCCCGTTTGGTGAAGTCGGCTGTCTTTGATAGGAAGAAATAGTCTTCACAGTTTGCAACGAGCCAGGCGGCCCAAACTGCTGCATATACCCTGACTCTGTTTGCAAGAGAAGTGATACATTTTCACTAGTTAAAAGAAATGCATGTTAGCGGGCAATATTAACTAAATATGCAGGTTTAAAAATATGTACTTGTGTATTGATTTTAAGAAAGGCATTGATGTTTATGGTTGGAGCAACGTGTACCTAAGCGATTATATGCAATGCAGGACAGGCTAGATAAACTAGTAATATCATCAACCACGTGTAGTTAACTAGTGATTATGATTGATTGATTGTTTTTTATAAGATAAGTTTAATGCTGGCTAGCAACTTACCTTAGCTTCTTACTGCATTTGCGTAACCTCGTGGAGTGCAATGTAAAGCAGGTGGTTAGAGCGTTGGACTAGTTAACCGTAAGGTTGCAAGATTGAATCCATGAGCTGACAAGGTAAAAATCTGTCTTTCTGCCCCTGAACAAGGCAGTTAACCCACTGTTCCTAGGCCATCATTGAAAATAAGAATGTGTTCTTAACCTGTTATGGCTAGGGGGCAGTATTTTCACGGCTGGATAAAAAACGTACCCGATTTAATCTGATTATTACTCCTGCCCAGAAACTAGAATATGCATATAATTATTCGCTTTGGATAGAAAACACTCCAAAGTTTCTAAAACTGTTTGAATGGTGTCTGTGAGTATAACAGAACTCATTTGGCAGGCCAAAACCTGAGAAGATTCTGTACAGGAAGTACCCTGTCTGACCATTTCTTGGCCTTCTTTGTCATCTCTATCCATTACAAAGGATCTCTGCTGTTACGTGACACTTCCTACGGCTCCAATGGGCTCTCAGAGCCCGGGAAAAAGCTGAATGACGTAATTCAAAGCCCTGGCTGAAACACATTATCGCGTTTGTCAAGTGGCCGATCAGGGTACAGTGGGCTTAGGCGCGTGCACTGGCCGCCCCCGTCTTTCTGTTTTTCCCTCTATTTACCGAAACGCAGATTCCCGGTCGGAATATTATCGCTTTTTTACGAGAAAAATGGCATAAAAATTTATTTTAAACAGCGGTTGACATGCTTCGAAGTACGGTAATGAAATATTTAGAAATCTTTTGTCACGAAATGCGCACGACCCTTATTTACCATTCGGATAGTGTCTAGAACGCACGAACAAAACGCCGCAATTTGGATATAACGATGGATTATTTTGGACCAAACCAACATTTGTTATTGAAGTAGCAGTCCTGGGAGTGCATTCTGACGAAGAACATCAAAGGTAATCAAACTTTTCTTATAGTAAATCTGATTTTGGTGATTGCTAAACTTGGTGGGTGTCTAAATAGCTAGCCCTGTGATGCCGGGCTATCTACTGAGAATATTGTAAAATGTGCTTTCACCGAAAAGCTATTTTAAAATCGGACATATCGAGTGCATAGAGGAGTTCTGTATCTATAATTCTTAAAATAATTGTTATGTTTTTTGTGAACGTTTATCGTGAGTAATTTAGTAAATTCACCGGAGGTATGCTAGTTCTGAACGTCACATGCTAATGTAAAAAAGCTGGTTTTTGATATAAATATGAACTTGATTGAACAAAACATGCATGCATTGTATAACATAATGTCCTAGGGTTGTCATCTGATGAGGATCATCAAAGGTTAGTGCTGCATTTAGCTATGGTTTTGTTTTTTGAGATATTATATGCTAGCTTGAAAAATGGGTAGTCTCATTATTTCTGGCTGGGTACTCTGCTGACATAATCTAATGTTTTGCTTTCGCTGTAAAGCCTTTTTGAAATCGGACAGTGTGGTTAGATTAACGAGAGTCTTGTCTTTAAAATGCTGTAAAATAGTAATATGTTTGAAAAATTGAAGTTTTCGGATTTTAGAGGAATTTGTTTTTCGCGCCACGCCCATCATTGGATATTGGAGCAGGTGTTCCGCTAGCGGAACATCTAGATGTAAGAGGTTAACTGACTTGCCTAGTTAAATAAAGGGCTAAAAAAAAAAAAATATATATATATATATATATGCCAAATCGGCGTCCAAAAATACCGATTTCCAATTGTTATGAAAACTTGAAATCAGCCCTAATTAATCGCCCATTCCGATTAAAATCGGTCGACCTCTACTCCATAGGTTCAATTTTTTGTATTCCATTTAGTAATTTTTGGGGGAGAGTTCAACTTGCTGTTTCTCTATTGATAAATGAAATCATTCACGAGAGAAATCAAGTCAAGAACTGTGGGATGCTAATCTGAAGGGAGTTGTAGTTTAATTACACAAATATTCAACCTAGTTCAGTGCAGAAACGTGGTAAATAACTACAATGACCATAATCCATTGTGCCTTTTTTTCACGGCTCGGATAGAGATGGACCAGAGAGGAAGAGGCGAAGTGAGAGGTTTCACTCTCGCCAAAATTTGTGCAAAATAAGCCTAATGCGTTTCTATGGGCTTATTTTGGACCTAAGCTTGTCGCCTGCTTTCCCACCAAAGACACCCATTGCTAGGGCGGAGACGTGAGCATCTCGTCATTATATACAGTTCTCTGGAAAGATACACTTTTACGCCTGCTACGTTACACTTTTACGCCTGCTCTTCCTCCCGGGGAAGGACTGCCCATTCCATGATCTCGCCATCACGGTTGACAACTCCATAGTGTCCTCCTCCCAGAGTGCTAAGAACCTTGGAGTGACCCTGGACAACACCCGGTCGTTCTCCACTAACATCAAGGCGGTGACCCGATCCTGTAGGTTCATGCTCTACAACATTCGCAGAGTACGACCCTGCCTTACACAGGAAGCGGCGCAGGTCCTAATCCAGGCACTTGTCATCTCCCGTCTGGATTACTGCAACTCGCTGTTGGCTGGGCTCCCTGCCTGTGCCATTAAACCCCTACAACTCATCCAGAACGCCGCAGCCCGTCTGGTGTTCAACCTTCCCAAGTTCTCTCACGTCACCCCGCTCCTCCGCTCTCTCCACTGGCTTCCTGTTGAAGCTCGCATCCGCTACAAGACCATGGTGCTTGCCTACGGAGCTGTGAAGGGAACGGCACCTCCGTACCTTCAGGCTCTGATCAGGCCCTACACCCAAACAAGGGCACTGCGTTCATCCACCTCTGGCCTGCTCGCCTCCCTACCTCTGAGGAAGCACAGTTCCCGCTCAGCCCAGTCAAAACTGTTCGCTGCTCTGGCACCCCAATGGTGGAACAAGCTCCCTCACGACGCCAGGACAGCGGAGTCAATCACCACCTTCCGGAGTCACCTGAAACCCCACCTCTTTAAGGAATACCTGGGATAGGATAAAGTAATCCTTCTAACCCCCCCCCCTAAAGATTTAGATGCACTATTGTAAAGTGGTTGTTCCACTGGATATCATAAGGTGAATCCACCAATTTGTAAGTCGCAAAATGTAAATGTAATGTACACAGACCGCATGAGATAGTAATGTACATGATGACCAGAGGGACAGAGACAGTTCGGGAAAGCATTGCCTCATCTACTTTGAAGAACTAGTAAAATGATCGTCAGACAGCTCTGCAGCATACTTAGGCAGGCTAGCCTAGCTAAATAGCATGACTAAAGACAGTACAGTATGGGGAGTAGATAACATTAGATGGTCTGGCTGGCTGACTGTTACTGCCTGAGCAGAGATGATGACTTTAAGGAATGAAAAATAGTCAAATAAAACAAAGTCATATAAACATCTGAAATAGAGATAATCTGAAGTACCAAAATAGGCCAATAGATGTTAAAATTCCCCCCCAAATTGAAAATCACCAATATTCTGGCAGTTTACTGATCAACATCAAAAGTTTCCCATAACATACCCTCCCTTTACAACCTTAGCTGGGAGGAAAAGGTGGAGCCTGGCGCAGCCCTATTGGATTGAAAAGCACCGCTATTGGGCCTATAAAGTTACTCTGGGAAAACAAAAACAAGTGATGGCACAAAAACAGTGATGCTGTGCTTTACCCCAATCCCCAGCTGGTCCCGGGGAGCCAGAACTGCTTACAGTGTCCTTTCAGTCCCCATTGCCATTAGGCAGACATAAAATGGGCGGGAAAGGTATCATATTTATTTTCTGTGATGAACGGTGTACCATCAAACTGACATAAATATACCACACTGTGACTATTTCCCCTCCTTTGGTCCATTCCAATACTCTCCGCACCCCATTCACCCCCCGTTCTTTCCAAAACACTCCAGGGAGAAGTGAAACCTGGGCTTTCAACAAATATATTAAAAAGACTTTTGAGACAGTGCCTCAGAAATACTGCGGCCCTCAGCGCTCTGGGGTCTCGCGCCAACACTCGCAGGGGCGATTTAGAGAGCGGGCCGGGATGCCGCCGGGGCGAGCTAGCAGAATGCAAAGTTGCTGCTTCACCGCTTTACCCCATTTGGGCTCAATAAGATCTTCCGCCCCCCACAGTTTCCGCCTGAGGGAGGTCACAGAAAGATCATATTTTCTCACAGCCAGACAAGGCGCTATTTCACTCCACTAGTCCCCAACGTGCAGCTAGCGAACTAGCAGGGCCGCCTGCCTGCCTGCCTGCCACCCTGCATTAACACAGCACAGAGAAATGAAGGGAGACTAGCTAGGAAAGAAGGAAGGGGAGGCATGTACAGCTGTTGTAGAAACAAGAGGGTAGTAGTGGAGTTTTATACATATACATGTGTATCAATGGGAAGCACATATTGAGAGACACGGACTCTGCCACTATGGCTTGTAGATTGAAAATACTTTAGCATAGGCCTATGTTATCACAAATTGCCTGGTGCCAGATCCATTTGTGCCCTTGCCAATCCATTACTGTCATTTTCAAACCAAGTATGACAATGAGTGACAAGGAGTTGGCATGACAGCACAAACAGACAGACTGGAATTCAGGCTAGCAAACAGACAGTTGTGAGTTCAAATTAAGTACAGTCAGGCACATGTAGCTTGAATTCTAATTAACATTCATTATTAATAGGTAGTGCTAAGCGATTAACCAACATTGTTTTTTTTTCTTCAGATTACTAAACAACTAATTGACCTCCATAGTAGAGGTCAACCGATTATGATTTTTCAGCGCCGATACCGATTATTGGAGGACCCGAAAAAGCCGATGCCGATTAATCGGCCTTTTTTATTTATTTATTTGTAATAATGACAATTACAACAATACTGAATGAACACTTATTTGAACTTAATATAATACATCAATAAAATCAATTTAGCCTCAAATAAATAATGAAACATGTTCAATTTTATTTAAATAATGCAAAAACAAAGTGTTGGAGAAGAAAGTAAAAGTGCAATATGTGCCATGTAAAAAAGCTAACGTTTAAGTTCCTTGCTCAGAACATGAGAACATATGAAAGCTGGTGGTTCCTTTTAACATGAGTCTTCAATATTCCCAGGTAAGATGTTTTAGGTTGTAGTTATTATAGGAATTATAGGACTATTTCTCTCTATACGATTTGTATTTCATATACCTTTGACTATTGGATGTTCTTATAGGCACTTTAGTATTGCCAGTGTAACAGTATAGCTTCCGTCCCTCTCCTCGCTCCTACCTGGGCTTGAACCAGGAACACATCGACAACAGCCACCCTCGAAGCAGCGTTACCCATGTAGAGGAAGGGAAAAAACTACTCCAAGTCTCAGAGCGAGTGACGTTTGAAACTCTATTAGCGCGCACCCGCTAACTAGCTAGCCGTTTAACATCGGTTACAGCAGCCTAATCTCAGGAGTAGATAGGCTTGAAGTCATAAACAGCGCAATGCATTGCGAAGGGCTGCTGGCAAAACGCAGTAAAGTGCTGTTTTGAATGAATGCTTACGAGCCTGCTGGTGCCTACCACCGCTCAGTCAGACTGCTCTATCAAATCATAGACTTAATTATAACATAATAACACACAGAAATACGAGCCTTTGGTCATTAATATGGTCGAACCCGGAAACTATCATCTCAAAAACAAAACGTTATTCCTGTTACATTGCACAACCTTCAGTGTTATGTCATAATTATGTAAAATTCTGACAAATTACCCAAAGTGTTGCATATACCCTGACTGCGTGCAATGAACGCAAAATGACACAATTTCACCTGGTCAATATTGCCTGCTTACCTGGATTTCTTTTAGCTAAATATGCAGGTTTAAAAATATATACTTCTGTGTATTAATTTTAAGAAAGGCATTGATGTTTATGGTTAGGTACAGTTGTGCAACGATTGTGCTTTTTTCGCAAATGCGCTTTTGTTAAATCCTCCCCGTTTGGTGAAGTCGGCTGTCTTTGATAGGAAGAAATAGTCTTCACAGTTTGCAACGAGCCAGGCGGCCCAAACTGCTGCATATACCCTGACTCTGTTTGCAAGAGAAGTGATACATTTTCACTAGTTAAAAGAAATGCATGTTAGCGGGCAATATTAACTAAATATGCAGGTTTAAAAATATGTACTTGTGTATTGATTTTAAGAAAGGCATTGATGTTTATGGTTGGAGCAACGTGTACCTAAGCGATTATATGCAATGCAGGACAGGCTAGATAAACTAGTAATATCATCAACCACGTGTAGTTAACTAGTGATTATGATTGATTGATTGTTTTTTATAAGATAAGTTTAATGCTAGCTAGCAACTTACCTTAGCTTCTTACTGCATTTGCGTAACCTCGTGGAGTGCAATGTAAAGCAGGTGGTTAGAGCGTTGGACTAGTTAACCGTAAGGTTGCAAGATTGAATCCATGAGCTGACAAGGTAAAAATCTGTCTTTCTGCCCCTGAACAAGGCAGTTAACCCACTGTTCCTAGGCCATCATTGAAAATAAGAATGTGTTCTTAACCTGTTATGGCTAGGGGGCAGTATTTTCACGGCTGGATAAAAAACGTACCCGATTTAATCTGATTATTACTCCTGCCCAGAAACTAGAATATGCATATAATTATTCGCTTTGGATAGAAAACACTCCAAAGTTTCTAAAACTGTTTGAATGGTGTCTGTGAGTATAACAGAACTCATTTGGCAGGCCAAAACCTGAGAAGATTCTGTACAGGAAGTACCCTGTCTGACCATTTCTTGGCCTTCTTTGTCATCTCTATCCATTACAAAGGATCTCTGCTGTTACGTGACACTTCCTACGGCTCCAATGGGCTCTCAGAGCCCGGGAAAAAGCTGAATGACGTAATTCAAAGCCCTGGCTGAAACACATTATTGCGTTTGTCAAGTGGCCGATCAGGGTACAGTGGGCTTAGGCGCGTGCACTGGCCGCCCCCGTCTTTCTGTTTTTCCCTCTATTTACCGAAACGCAGATTCCCGGTCGGAATATTATCGCTTTTTTACGAGAAAAATGGCATAAAAATTTATTTTAAACAGCGGTTGACATGCTTCGAAGTACGGTAATGAAATATTTAGAAATCTTTTGTCACGAAATGCGCCATGCGCGCAACCCTTATTTACCATTCGGATAGTGTCTAGAACGCACGAACAAAACGCCGCAATTTGGATATAACGATGGATTATTTTGGACCAAACCAACATTTGTTATTGAAGTAGCAGTCCTGGGAGTGCATTCTGACGAAGAACATCAAAGGTAATCAAACTTTTCTTATAGTAAATCTGATTTTGGTGATTGCTAAACTTGGTGGGTGTCTAAATAGCTAGCCCTGTGATGCCGGGCTATCTACTGAGAATATTGTAAAATGTGCTTTCACCGAAAAGCTATTTTAAAATCGGACATATCGAGTGCATAGAGGAGTTCTGTATCTATAATTCTTAAAATAATTGTTATGTTTTTTGTGAACGTTTATCGTGAGTAATTTAGTAAATTCACCGGAGGTATGCTAGTTCTGAACGTCACATGCTAATGTAAAAAAGCTGGTTTTTGATATAAATATGAACTTGATTGAACAAAACATGCATGCATTGTATAACATAATGTCCTAGGGTTGTCATCTGATGAGGATCATCAAAGGTTAGTGCTGCATTTAGCTATGGTTTTGTTTTTTGAGATATTATATGCTAGCTTGAAAAATGGGTAGTCTCATTATTTCTGGCTGGGTACTCTGCTGACATAATCTAATGTTTTGCTTTCGCTGTAAAGCCTTTTTGAAATCGGACAGTGTGGTTAGATTAACGAGAGTCTTGTCTTTAAAATGCTGTAAAATAGTAATATGTTTGAAAAATTGAAGTTTTTGGATTTTAGAGGAATTTGTTTTTCGCGCCACGCCCATCATTGGATATTGGAGCAGGTGTTCCGCTAGCGGAACATCTAGATGTAAGAGGTTAACTGACTTGCCTAGTTAAATAAAGGTCTAAAAAATATATATATATATATATGCCAAATCGGCGTCCAAAAATACCGATTTCCAATTGTTATGAAAACTTGAAATCAGCCCTAATTAATCGCCCATTCCGATTAAAATCGGTCGACCTCTACTCCATAGGTTCAATTTTTTGTATTCCATTTAGTAATTTTTGGGGGAGAGTTCAACTTGCTGTTTCTCTATTGATAAATGAAATCATTCACGAGAGAAATCAAGTCAAGAACTGTGGGATGCTAGGCTGAAGGGAGTTGTAGTTTAATTACACAAATATTCAACCTAGTTCAGTGCAGAAACGTGGTAAATAACTACAATGACCATAATCCATTGTGCCTTTTTTTCACGGCTCGGATAGAGATGGACCAGAGAGGAAGAGGCGAAGTGAGAGGTTTCACTCTCGCCAAAATTTGTGCAAAATAAGCCTAATGCGTTTCTATGGGCTTATTTTGGACCTAAGCTTGTCGCCTGCTTTCCCACCTTCGGTACAAAGACACCCATTGCTAGGGCGGAGACGTGAGCATCTCGTCATTATATACAGTTCTCTGGAAAGATACACTTTTACGCCTGCTACGTTACACTTTTACGCCTGCTCTTCCTCCCGGGGAAGGACTGCCCATTCCATGATCTCGCCATCACGGTTGACAACTCCATAGTGTCCTCCTCCCAGAGTGCTAAGAACCTTGGAGTGACCCTGGACAACACCCGGTCGTTCTCCACTAACATCAAGGCGGTGACCCGATCCTGTAGGTTCATGCTCTACAACATTCGCAGAGTACGACCCTGCCTTACACAGGAAGCGGCGCAGGTCCTAATCCAGGCACTTGTCATCTCCCGTCTGGATTACTGCAACTCGCTGTTGGCTGGGCTCCCTGCCTGTGCCATTAAACCCCTACAACTCATCCAGAACGCCGCAGCCCGTCTGGTGTTCAACCTTCCCAAGTTCTCTCACGTCACCCCGCTCCTCCGCTCTCTCCACTGGCTTCCTGTTGAAGCTCGCATCCGCTACAAGACCATGGTGCTTGCCTACGGAGCTGTGAAGGGAACGGCACCTCCGTACCTTCAGGCTCTGATCAGGCCCTACACCCAAACAAGGGCACTGCGTTCATCCACCTCTGGCCTGCTCGCCTCCCTACCTCTGAGGAAGCACAGTTCCCGCTCAGCCCAGTCAAAACTGTTCGCTGCTCTGGCACCCCAATGGTTGAACAAGCTCCCTCACGACGCCAGGACAGCGGAGTCAATCACCACCTTCCGGAGTCACCTGAAACCCCACCTCTTTAAGGAATACCTGGGATAGGATAAAGTAATCCTTCTAACCCCCCCCCCTAAAGATTTAGATGCACTATTGTAAAGTGGTTGTTCCACTGGATATCATAAGGTGAATCCACCAATTTGTAAGTCGCAAAATGTAAATGTAATGTACACAGACCGCATGAGATAGTAATGTACATGATGACCAGAGGGACAGAGACAGTTCGGGAAAGCATTGCCTCATCTACTTTGAAGAACTAGTAAAATGATCGTCAGACAGCTCTGCAGCATACTTAGGCAGGCTAGCCTAGCTAAATAGCATGACTAAAGACAGTACAGTATGGGGAGTAGATAACATTAGATGGTCTGGCTGGCTGACTGTTACTGCCTGAGCAGAGATGATGACTTTAAGGAATGAAAAATAGTCAAATAAAACAAAGTCATATAAACATCTGAAATAGAGATAATCTGAAGTACCAAAATAGGCCAATAGATGTTAAAATTCCCCCCCAAATTGAAAATCACCAATATTCTGGCAGTTTACTGATCAACATCAAAAGTTTCCCATAACATACCCTCCCTTTACAACCTTAGCTGGGAGGAAAAGGTGGAGCCTGGCGCAGCCCTATTGGATTGAAAAGCACCGCTATTGGGCCTATAAAGTTACTCTGGGAAAACAAAAACAAGTGATGGCACAAAAACAGTGATGCTGTGCTTTACCCCAATCCCCAGCTGGTCCCGGGGAGCCAGAACTGCTTACAGTGTCCTTTCAGTCCCCATTTCCATTAGGCAGACATAAAATGGGCGGGAAAGGTATCATATTTATTTTCTGTGATGAACGGTGTACCATCAAACTGACATAAATATACCACACTGTGACTATTTCCCCTCCTTTGGTCCATTCCAATACTCTCCGCACCCCATTCACCCCCCCCCCCGTTCTTTCCAAAACACTCCAGGGAGAAGTGAAACAATCATTCATTATTTCAGAGTAATTTCTTATTGATGTCTAATGTGGACCTGACAGAGACCATGGAATATTTTCAATGTTTTAGCAATTGAATGTTCAACATTTTTGGCTTTGGGATTTCTATTAAAAAAGCTCTAAAATCATTGTAATGTCATTATTTACTAATACATTTAATGTTTAAAAAATGTGTTGAAACAGAAAACCGTGAATATTTTTTAATAATGGGGGGGGGGTTGGATTTAGCAGCCTAATTAGGAACTACTTTTTCTAATACACACAAAGCAACATTGGTCTTTGTTACATTTAATTGGGATATTCTAGTTCTGGATATTTGTGAATGAAAGTCTGCAGGTTACACAGACAATAATTAAATAGGCCTACTGTGTCAATAGTATTCTATATATGGTTAACTGCATAAGTAATGGTTTGAAAATGCCTCATTCACATCAACCTGGGGTGTAGTCATTAATATTGGACCAATTCAGGGGTACGTGCTCAGTCCCCTCCTGTACTCTCTGTTCACTCATGACTGCACGGCCAGGCCTGATCACCAACAACGGAAGAAAAAAAATAACGGTACCGGAGCGCCAAGTCTAGGTCCAAGAGGCTTCTAAACAGCTTCTAACCCCAAGCTATAAGACTCCTGAACAGCTAATCAAATGACTCCCCTCACTATTTGCATTGCCCACCCTACTGCTACTCTCTGTTATTATCTATGCACAAGTCACTTTAATAACTTTACCCACATGTATACATTACCTCAATTACCTCGACTAACCGGTGCCCCTGCACATTGACTCTGTACCGGTACCCCCTGTATATAGCCTCGCTATTGTTATATATATATATATATATATATATATATATATTGTATTGTTCTTAAAAATGCATTGTTGGTTAAGGGCTTGTATGCATTTCACTGTAAGGTCTGTTGTATTCGGGGCACATGACAAATACAATTTGATTTGAATTCACCTAGGTCCCTTCGCGTTTCGTTATGTTTGCTTCCGTTTATGAAACAGAATCGGCGTAATGAATACAACCCTGCAGTGTTATGATGACGTAGCCTAGGTATGCCCACTAGAGTTGATCAAAATAGCCTGTCAGAATATAATCTGTGGCTAACAAAAAATGTATACGTTCTGTTAAAACAATCAACTGTATCCAATGCGCCTGTATAATTCCGTATATATCCATTATTGTGAAAAGAGGGAGAACGCGCTGCGATAAATGAAAACATTTCGCGTCATTTGGGACAACGGCCTCGGTCTGTATCTCGGCTCGAGCATCATTCTGGAGACGGGAAAGGTAGCCTATCGCTCTGCTGCACCTTGGTCCAAAATACGCCGAATATTCATACTGTTATGCTTTTGAAACGTGTTTATGTAGAAACGCCGTTACCTCTTTCTTCTTCTGGCCTCCCCCCGAATGCAGGCATAGCAGCAGAATCAACAACAGAGATGCAACCGGCAGGTTGAAAGGGAATCCCGAGGATACAGACGCCATGTTGGAAGATGCTCTCGCTGCGCTACACGTCTCTCTCGAATGTGATTGGCTACTGAAAGGGCCAATCAGGAAGTTTCTGAGAAAGCGTCTTATGGATGTTGTAGTCCATAAATAGAGCTCGCCCGCTTGTAGTCCTAAAACATGAAAATAAATACCTCTACTTCGTTCACCCATTTCTTTGAGGAAAGAATAGGGTTTTGGGATAAATGCCGAAAATAAGGTCTGTGTGTTTAACACAAGCTTAGGAGATCTTATACGTTTTGTTCTATGAGATAATACCAGTCAGTAAACATGACCTTTATGAATTATGAAGCCTTTATGTGCTATATGTGTTTTATCTGAGTACATAAATAATTCAAATTTCACAAAAAGTGACATTAGCTGATGGAGATTATCTCATAGAACAAAATGTATAAAATCTAAGCCTGTGCTTACTACAAACCTTATTCCAAATCAAATGTTATTTGTCACATGCGCCGAATACAACAGGTGTAGACTTTACCGGGAAATACTTACTTATAAGCCCTTACAAGACCTTACGGTCGGATGTCGAGCAGTTGCCATACCTGGCGTTGATGCAACCGGTCAGGATGGTGCAGCTGTAGAACTTGTTGAGGATCTGGGGACCAATGCCAAATCTTTTCAGTCTCCTGAGAGGGTAAAGGTGTTGTCGTGCCCTCTTCACGACTGTCTTGGTGTGTTTGGACCATGACAGTTTGCTGGTGATGTGGACACCAAGGAATTTGAAACTCTTGACCCGTTCCACTACAGCCCCGTCAATGTGAATGGGGTCGTGTTCGGCCCTCCTTTTCCGGTAGTCCATGATCATCTCCTTATTTTCGGCATTTATCCAAAAACCCTCCAAAAACTCAATATTCCCATAAGCTTTGTCTAACGAACCATGGCGGAGTTAGTGCCTACAACAAGACGACATTACTATTGCTCTCTATAAAGCGCATACATTGATGGAATATATGTAATGTGTGTTTCTAGCAAACCCTGGATGATTAAATTATCTAGGGCTAACAATAAGAAAATAAATTAAACAGAGATGGGCATACAAGGATGCCGGGTGCGACGATGAAAGTCCACTCTATCTATAATGTTGGCAAATAACTAATTGAATTTATTTAAATTATAAATCCCTATTAACTGATCATTTTTCATTTAGCCTAATTATTTAAATAACAAATAATAATAATTGTCTGTGTATAACCTAATGCAAACAAACTAAGGAGGCAATGTCAAGCTATTGTGAATTATTTCCCCCGTTGTTTTACCATTCCAATTAATTGCAGCAACAATGCTGAGCAGTTGCCATACCAGGCGGGGATGCAACCGGTCAGGATGCTCTCGATGGTGCAGCTGTAGAACCTTTTGAGGATCTGGGGACCCATGTCAAATCTTTTCAGTCTCCTGAGGGGGAAAAAGTTTTGTCGTGCCCTCTTCACAACTGTCTTGGTATGTTTGGACTATGATAGTTTGTTGGTGATGTGGACACTTAACTTAAGCCTAACTGTAGGATCCATTTGGCCTGCTTATGTGTTCATTTAAGGTGCGTTCCACAGCTGAGGCGAAGCGACGCAACAACCAATGGTTACGTGCCGCTTCGTCGACTGTGTCATCGACTGACAGATTGCTATAACATACAATATGGTGTGGTTAGCTGATAGGTAAAAAAACTATCCAGGCGTTATAAAATCCCCTGCTCAGACGTTTCATGGATCAACCAATGGTTGTGTGGTACGTCGTCGACTGTGTCATCAACTGACATATAACATATGGGGCGTGTTCCTCTGCTCAGGCATTGCTGACGCCTGCCAGATCTTACAACGCCTGGATAGGTATTTTAGGTATCCGCAAACCACATCATATGTTATAGCAATCTGTCAGTTGATGACAGAGTCGATGACGTGGCACTCAACCATTGGTTGATGCGTGCAACGTCTGAGCAGGGAACGCAACCATAATGTTCTTAGCTGATACTTAAAATACCTACCCAGTGATGAGAGCCTACTAGAGGAGTTAAATGCTTTCCATGCTCACTTCAAAGTTTTATTTGTATTCTATTTCACCTTTATTTAACCAGGTAGGGCTAGTTGAGAACAAGTTCTCATTTACAACTGCAACCTGGCCAAGAATAAAGCAAAGCAGTTCGACACATACAACAACACAGAGTTACACACGGAATAAACAAACATACAGTCAATAATACAGTAGAAAAAAAATCGATATACAGTGTGTGCAAATGAGGTAAGATAAGGGAGGTAGGTAAGGCAATAAATAGGCCAGGGTGGCGAAGTAATTACAATATACCAATTAAACACTGGAGTGATTGATGTGCAGAAGATGAATGTGCAAGTAGAGATACTAGGGTGCAAAGGAGCAAGATAAATAAATAAATACAGTATGGGGATGAGGTAGTTGGATGGGCTATATTACAGATGGGCTATGTACAGGTGCAGTGATCTGTGAGCTGCTCTGACAGCTGGTGCTTAAAGCTAGTGAGAGAGATATGAGTCTCCAGCTTCAGTGATTTTTGCAGTTCGTTCCAGTCATTGGCAGCAGAGAACTGGATGGAAAGGCGGCCAAAGTAGTGGCTTTTGGGGTGACTAGTGAGATATACCTGCTGGAGCACGTGCTACGGGTGGGTGCTGCTATGGTGACCAGTGAGCTGAGATAAGGCGGAGCTTTACCTAGCAGAGACTTGTAGATGACCTGGTGCCAGTGGGTTTGGCGACGAGTATGAAGGGCCAGCCAACGAGAGCGTACAGGTCGACATGGTGGGTAGTATATGGGGCTTTGTTGACAAAATGGATGGCACTGTGACAGACTGCATCAAATTTGTTGAGTAGAGTGTTGGTGGCTATTTTGTAAATGACATCGCCGAAGTCGAGGATCGGTAGGATGGTCAGTTTTACGAGGGTATGTTTGGCAGCATGAGTGAAGGATGCTTTGTTGCGAAATAGGAAGCCAATTCTCGATTTAATTTTGGATTGGAGATGCTTAATATGAGACAGGAAGGAGAGTTTACAGTCTAACCAGACACCTAGGTATTTGTAGTTGTCCACATATTCTAAGTCAAAACCGTCCAGAGTAGTGATGCTGGACTGGCGGGCAGGTGCGGGCAGCGATCGGTTGAAGAGCATGCATTTAGTTTTACTTGTATTTAAGAGCAGTTGGAGGCAACGGAAGGAGAGTTGTATGGCATTGAAGCTTGTCTAGAGGTTAGTTAACACAGGCTCACTTCAACACCATCATCCCAGACACTGTGGACCCACTCCAATTCGCATACCGCCTCAACAGATCCACAGATGACGCAATCTCTATTGCCTCTCAGGACCCTGGGACAGAACACCTCCCTTTTCAACTGGATCTGTTCACCGACAATGATGAGACAGCCTATATAGAGGAGGTCAGAGACCTATCAGTGTGGTGCCAGGACAACAACCTCTCCCTCAACTTCATCAACACAAAGAAGCTGATCGTGGACTACAGGAAACGGAGGGCCGACCACGCCCCCATCCACATCGACTGGGCTATAGAGGAGCGGGTCGAGAGCTTCAAGTTCTTTGGAGTCCACATCACTAAGGAATTAACATGATCCACACACACCAACACAGTTGTAAAGAAGGCTCAACAATGCCTGTTCCCCCTCAGCAGGCTGAAAATATTTGGAGTGGGTCCTCAGGTCCACAAAAAGTTCTACAGCTGCACCATTGAGAGCATCTTGACTGGCTGCATTACTGCTTGGTATGGCAACTGCTTGGCATCTGACCGCATCTGACCGCAAGGCTCCCTGATGTCCAGGACCTCTGTACCAGGCGGTGTGAGAGGAAGGCCCTAAAAATAGTCAGAATCCAAGTCACAACCGAATCCAAGTCACAAGCGGTACCAATGCATCCAGTCTGGAACTAACAGGACCCTGAACAGCTTCTACCCACAAGCCATAAGACTAATAAATAGTTAAACAAATAGCTACCCAGAATATCTATATTGACCCTCTTTGCACTAACTATTCTGGCTCATCACCAGTGGTGTAAAGTACTTAATAAGTAAAAATACTTTAAAGTACTACTTAAATCGTTTTTTGGGGTATGTGTACTTTACTTTACTATTTATATTTTGGACAACTTTTACTTTTACTTCACTACATTCCTAAAGAAAATAATGTACTTTTTACTCCATACACTTTCCCTGACACCCAATAGTACTAGTTACATTGTGAATGCTTAGCAGGACAGGAAAATGGTCCAATTCATGCACTTATCAAGAGAACATCCCTGGTCATCTCTACTGCCTCTGATCTGATGGACTCACTAAACCAAATGCTTCCTTTGTAAATTAGGTCTGAGTGTTGTAGTGTGTCCTGGCTATCTATAAATAAAATAAAATGTCTGGTTTGCTTAATATAAGGAATTTGAAATTATTTATACTTTTACTTTTGGTACTTAAGAATATTTTAGCAATTGCATTTACTTTTGATACTTAAGTATATTTAAAACCAAATACTTTTAGACTTTTACTTAAGTGGTATTTTACTGTGTGAATTTCACTTTTACTTGAGTTATTTTCTATTAACATTTACATTTTACATTTACGTCATTTAGCAGACGCTCTTATCCAAAGCGACTTACAAAAGGTATCTTTACTTTTACTCAGGTATGACAATTGAGTATTTTTTCCACCACTGCTCATCATGTACGCTGCTGCTACTGTTTATTATCTATCCTGTTGACTGGTCACTTCACCCCTACCTATAGGTACGTATCTACCTCAATTACCTTGTACCCCTGCACATTGACTCGCTACTGGTACCCAGCCTTGTGTATATAACCAAGTTATCACTACTCATTGTGTATTTATTCTTTGTGTTATTATTTTTTTCTATATTTTCTTTCTGCAATCTTGGGTGGCCGTAAGTAATTATTTGACTGTTAGTCTGCACCTGTTGTTTAAAAAGCACGTGACAAATAACATTTGAGAAGAGAAGAGAGACAGAGAGTAAGAGACGATGCGAGAGGCGTTTCATAGGGAATCGCAACTTCAAAAGTAATCTGCATGTCGAATTATTTTTAACGTTACTTTTACCATCCCATTAATTGCAGTGACATTGCTAACAGACACTAACCAGTCATTCGTTTACTATTCCCTCTCCAAAGTGTAAATATTTTGCAGTAGCTGTTCCGCTGTCTACCGATGGAGGACCGTGCTGAATTGAGCACACATGCAGAAGGCAACACTGACTCAGATTTCAAGGAATCTGCTGGATAATGGGGAGATAGATGGGGGATGAATGGATGACTGGACGAAACAGACTAACACAGGGTAAACACAGCGTACTCATCTAGAGAAATACCTCACAATGATGTAGCATTTTGAGGGTGATTGAGGCAATGTAAAATATATGCTAAACCTGAAATATAACAAAAAATTCACAGAATGAATCAGAGTTTATAAGGCCATAGCATTGCTTATGTTTCTGTGAATTAAGGTAATAAAAACGATTTATTAACGTATGCATTTGATCATAAATACCTAACTTGTATTGCATCCCAAAGGCTATAATCCCATTGAACAAAACAAGCTCCACATCTTTTCCAGTGATGGCAACAATAGTGTTATCAAATAGTTAGATATATGCATGAATTAAAGTCAATGCGCCGTGAAAGAAACTGCACATGTAACGCTCTTGTTAAAAGACATCATTCATGCATGCATTAATGGTCGGGGAGCAACGTAAACATGCAAACAAACTGTCTGGCGGGCATAGTTGCAATTTACCCTTAATGTCACCGTGGTTTGGTTATTGCATTGTCTATCTGTGATGGCATCTGGAATAAAGATCTATCCTACTACAGTGTCTTTATTGAGTGTTTCCACACGAAACCCAGTCAAAAAAGTACCATGATATTTGGGATTTTCACGAAATGTAATCCATAGAATAGTTCTTTGAAGGAAGGATTGTTACCAAACTGTATATTTTACATGGATAATTGAGAAATTGTTTATTTAAATACTTTTTTTCTATGGCATATTTATACAGTTTTGTTGCATATTTATTATACTTCTTAAAGACTCCATAGTGTTTAATCTGTATGTGCTTCTCTGGCTACAAAGCAAACATTTGTGTCATATGAAGCTTTGCCGCTTGTTCTGTAATATAAATAGTATTTAGATTTCAATAACTTTAACATTAATGTAGCCTAATAATTGGGCAGTGCGTTCTGTCTTTCCCTCGCGCGCGCTCTCTCTCTCTCTCTCTCTCTCTCTCTCTCTCTCTCTCTCTCTCTCTCTCTCTCTCTCTCTCACACACACACACACACACACTGTCGAATGATTTATGTAACATTACTGTGCATCTCATTACTGTGAGCCATCTGAGAAAATCATGCCAAGATTTGTGGTACAGCGGGTTGATGCATGAACCCCATTTATCTAGGACACATCACCTGGCTACTTCATTACTAACACACACACACACACACACACACACACACACACACACACACACACACACACACACAAACCGACGAACGTAGAAAAGCGCGCGCACGAATGATGAGCTCTTTCTCTCTCACACACACACGCACACACACACCACACGCACAGACACACGCACAACACACGCACACACAGCAAGGACGCTAAACCTGCCACATCATGTCCATTTACTAGCGGGCTGTAAAAACTTGCGTCCCAGACGAGATGGAGCTCGAGATGAGCTGATGTCACTTCAGCTCGAGCTGCCACAGCGCGCTCATTCGAGGTCATGTTCTCTAATAAAAGCGGGTCCCGTAAAATGATTAATTACAGAGTGGCACAGAATCAGAAAAAGGCCCCGGTGGTAGAAAGCCTCGTATTCATTAAGATGATACCATATCCAGTGACTGTGCTGTGACTGGCTTCTATTCTATTCTGGGGATGTGGACACCCTTGATAAATGTCCCTCTCTTCATAAGGCTTGTCTCGGTCTGCTAATGACTTACTTGTCCGGAATGAACACTAAATGGATTGTGATCACAAAGCTACGCTTTGCAGCGTGCTCCGCTCATGTCTGTTCCCACTGGGCACAGACGTCACATCAACGTGTATTCCACGTTGGTTCAACGTAATAACATTGCAAACGACTTGGAAACAACGTTGATTCAACCAGAGTGCCCAGTGGGATATATGGAATGTCATCCGTTTTGCTAATTAAAAGTTAAACAGCACTGCGGTTCAGCAGTGATGGCATGCGCTCAGGAAGCCCGCTGATGGGCTTCTCCACACTCATTGGTAGCTTTAGGACCCCAGGGGAAGGCTGACAAACAGGGCTGCAGGGGCAGAGACAGTTTGCTGTCTGGGAGAGGTGAAAACTCCACTAATTTCTTAAGTCAGAGCCGTGGGAAAGATACAGTCATCTGGTGGCGGTGAACCGTAACGCACGGCGACGGGAAAGAAACTGCGCGGCCAGAGAAACTCGACCTGCACTCAACATTTTCCTTCCTTGGGAGAACAGATACGTATCTCTATCGCTCTTTCTCGCCCCTCCCTTCACCTTCTCTCATAGACTGTCTAAGATACAGCGTCTGAATTCAGATGCAGTGCACTTCCAAGGCGAGCATCAGCATCACTACAGCGACTCTGGCTCGGATAAAATCGGAAGAGCGCGTTATCGTCCTCGGTTATTTTCGATTCATCTAGTTGATTAGACCACCACCCCACCCCACCCCCACACACACTCCCCCCATATCACCCCAATACATCAGTCGTCGGAATTATAGCTGCCTCCCTACAGCTCTCCCCCTTGGCTTCCCCTTTCTTCAAACCGAACAGAATTGATGTGTATTTGCCGCATGAGGACGTCCAAGCATTGGAACTCAGTTGCTGGGGTTGCAGCAATTCAGCCTGCCGCTTGCTCCGCGCCGGAGACATGAATCTACCATAACGGAATTCGCGTTCCCTTTCAAAATCGGAGAAATCAAAACTGTTTGTTTTCCGCCTCATGGGGCTTACATTTCGTTTCTGCTGGTCAGTAACTGCCGTCAAGTGAATAGCTGTTATCGTCATCGCTTCAATTCCAAACTGGAGGAGTCGTGATCAACGGGAATGAAATTGAGAAAATCGTCCGCGGGTTGGAGGACGGGGCTGAGTTTAGGTCGGGAACTACGAGTCTAGATATTAACAACTTTGTGCGCAAGACTTTCTCTTTCTATATGGACCGATCAACATCACTGGATATCGAGGCTCTGAAGGTAGGTAGACTACGTGCACACGAAAATTAGTGCTTATGTGGAGGGGGGGGGGGGGGGGGGTCCTTCGCTGTGTGGTGATGGGTGCCGCGGTGCCCGACGCTTGTTACACAAGCCAGTGCCGTTGTGTGGTGGAGAGTCAAAATTTGTGCGTGGGGTGCATCTCAATATGTAAGTTGTTGCAGCCATGGTGTTCTCTCTCAGCTGTGTGATACATTCCACTGTCCACATTGGGGATTTAGAATGCATTAAGGTTGAACCGTCTCGAACGTGTTGGGAGCTGCTCTGTTTTGCGGGGAATATGTGTAATGAGCTCTCTCTCTCTCTCTCTGTCTTCTCTCGCTCTCTCTCTCTCTGTCTCTCTCTCTCTGTCTCTCTATCTCTGTCTGTCTGTCTGTCTGTCTCTCTCTGTCTCTCTCTCTGTCTCTCTGTCTCTGTGTCTCTGTCTCTCTCCCTGTGTCTGTCTCTCTCTCTGTGTGTGTCTCTCTCTCTCTCTCTCTGTCTCTCTGTCTCTCTCTCTCTGTGTCTGTCTCTCTCTGTATACCCCACTCACCACCTGCGTCCCCTCATGTTCAGTGTTCAATAATAGGATATCCTCTGGGAAGAGTTCCCTCTTGCTCATCGTCTTAATTTATAGGCGCCAAATAGTAGTCTGTGTTGTAAAACATGGGGAATGAAAACAAATCAAATCAGATTGCGTGCTATCAACATGTCCATGTTATGAAGGACAAGTGTGCTGTTGGAGTTGAAATGGTGCGTATGAGAACATATGGACCGAATGGTGCCCAGTTTGCGCGCCGATTTGTAAACATACGTGTCAAGTACAAATCAATAAATCTGTATCAGAATTGGGATGCCTGTGTAAACGCAACTTTAGCGACCCAGCAAGCACTGTCATCACACTGACATGTAACCTAGCGCCTGCGTGCACACAGAATTCCAATCCGCCGTTCGGAGGCCATTTGGTAGGGTATCGATCCGCGGCTGAAAAGAGACCCGGGACTATTTTGACGCCCCATTTAAATCAGGGAGCTGGAGCTGTACCCAGGTCGGCCAGCTGTCTGGCGATTGGTTTCATTGATCGAACCGATGATTGCATAGATCAGACAATCGACGGGAATGAATACATTGTGTCTGGTTGTTGAAGTTTTGATGATGCTCTAATATTCCACATTAGTTAGTGCAGGTCCCTGACCAGTCCCATATGTTAGGCTAACGGTTGCAATCATCCTGACTACTTTTCCCGTTCATGAATGTTAATTTGAAGTTGACATGGATTGGTTTGTTTGAGCTTTTAAGCCTCGAATTAGTATTGGTTGAATTTACAGGATAATATTGTGCATATTCGCGCACCACACGTGTCAAATGTTCCCATTTTGTCAAATGTATTTCAATCAAACAAATGTATTTATAAAGCCTTTTTTACATCAAGCAATGCAGATGTAGAAGTACCATTGGTGAGGAAAGGTCATCATTCCGATATCCATAGTTGGTTTATTTTTTATTTATTTGGCAAATAGTTCAAAAGCATGGCCTTAATGGCCATCACTAATGTGCACTTTAAAATAGAGTCCCATGGGATAATAAGCAATAAAGTATTTGGAAGTCATCCAAGAGGCAAAAAAAAGAGGAATTGGCCCATGATGACATGCTGGCCTGGGTTTGTGTGGCAGTACTATTTCGCCACCATCCTCTGTGCCCATAGCTTCCCAAACTCGTTCTTTGGGACCCCAAGTGTTGCACATTTTGGTTTTTGCCCTAGCACTACACAGCTGGTTCAAATAATCATCAGGCTTTGATCATTTGAATCAGCTGTGTAGTGTTAGGGCAAGACCCAAAACGTGCACCACTCGGGGTCCCGAGGACCGAGTTGGGGAAACCCTGCCATAGCCTGCCACAGTAGGCGAGGGTATTATACTGTAGCTAAAGATCTGCACAATCATAACCCTCAATAGAGGAAACCCACTGGTATTATACTGTAGCTAAAGATCTGCACAATCATAACCCTCAATAGAGGAAACCCACTGGTATTATACTGTAGCTAAAGATCTGCACAATCATAACCCTCAATAGAGGAAACCCACTGTGTCACAACGTCCACAGAAGGTGGCGCCTCTCCTCAGTCGGGCGGCGCTCGGCGGTCGTCGTCGCCGGCCTACTAGCTGCCACCGATCTGTGTTTCAGTGTCTGTTAGTTATGTCTGTTTTTTGATTGCACCTGTTTCGTGTTTGTCATTAGTGGGGGTGTATTTAGTCTGTCTGTGTTTAGTTAGGATTCGTGCGGGATTGTTCTTTGTTACATGTGGTGTTATATTGTTTGGGTTACGACTTATTGTATAGGCATTAGGGTTGCCGGGCTGCGCCCCGTCTACCTTTTGAGCGGAGCCTCTGTTAGTCTTTTTTGACTGTTGTGCTCCCAGCCGTATATGGATTTTGCCCTTGGATTTATTAAATCAAGTTTGTTCCAACGGACCTCAGTCTCCTGCGCTTGACTCACCCTTAAACTGTTCTATCCGCCCGTGACACACTGGTATTATACTGTAGCTAAAGATCTGCACAATCATAACCCTCAATAGAGGAAACCCACTTATGTTGGCAAACTGAGCCTTGGTTTGACTAGCTAGTTCACCTCTCCCTCCCTCTCTTAATCTGTCCATCCCTCTCTTCTTCCCTGGAAGGATAAGGCTGCCATGAGACTAAGCCTGCATCCCAGATGGCACCCTGTTCCCTTTATGCCATTATATAGGGTATCGAGATGCACCCTAACCGTGGGTTGTTTTCTGGAGTAGTGGTCCCTAAACTTTAGTGCTAGATGACCTGCCTATTGTCGTTTTTGTTTTGTGACCCACCTGTTTTTCTAGCCCAGACCCAATGGCCTTGAGCTTGCCTATATGGAGGGGTCAACCACTTGACCATTTGAAAACACTCAATCTTGTAACCTGTATTCACAAAGTGTCTCGAAGTAGGTTCACTGATCTAGGATCAGGTCCACCCTTGTCTACTTAGTGTAATCTAAAAGGCAACACTGATCCTGGAACAGCACTTTACTCTGAGACGGTTTGTAAGTAAGGCCCCAGGGGGCCTGATATTGATTCGAAGCTGTATTCTATTATCACTTAGATTCATTAGGGCATAGCACACACTAGGCCCGGCGCAGTCAGAACATTAGAACATTATTGAATTAGCATTAGCGTGTGTAATTAACGTGTCATGGGCTATTGTTTGGACGGAAGTGGTATACGCGGTAATTGAACCGAGGGAGGGGCAAAGAGGACTCTGAAAGAAGGCGTGGCTTGAAGAGTAGAGGAGATAATAAGCTAAGCGAACAGTGGCGGCATCTTAGCGGGGAGGGGAGTCATGGCGATATAGTCTAATTACAGTACCAATTCTGCTTAGCTTCTTATCCCCAGGCAAATGTGTCAGTTAAACTCAGAGTTGATAAGATTATTCCCCGTCTCTCCTTCTTCATCTAAACTGCAAAGAAAGTGCAATTCAATTTACTGGAAAGCTTTCAGAGATGGATACCCCGGGAAGCAGAGCACTTCAAACAGAGAGTGTCCTGTTCCAAAGGAAATGGAAACGCTTGCTAATGAATCAGAGCAGATTGAAACCAATGGGATATTTGAGCGATATTGACTTTTAGTCACAGCAGCATCATATATTGCCTGATTTTAGGATTGGTTATCTGAACTTGACCTTTGTGGGGTCACATTATAGTTGATAGAACGTCACTGGTCAATCCTCATCATGATTGGCAGCTGCTGTGGAAGAGGGGTTAAGATGACGTCTAGGAATTGGTGATGCGGCCAATCCAAACAGTATCCATCGGCGCTTACAGCGGGCTTAAAACTATTGTTTTTCCTACAGCTATAAAATAGTTTGAGTAATATTTGCCTGTGTACTACTCTGTGTTTGTCTTTACATTTCCTGGGTCCTGACTCGAGTTCCATCTGACTAAGTCTTGCCGGCTGACTCTGGGGGTGAGTCTGTCTCCTCCATCCATTCTATACTTAATTAACTGCGACAGCCCTAAAAGGGCACTCCGATTACAACATTGGCTTCAGCTACATGTACAGCAGCGCCGAGTATCAAATGATTAATATATATTTGCAGAGGAGGAAACCGTTGTGTAGAACATTTCCCGTGGATAGCCTTCAGCGTGTGCTTGGGAACGGCAGGCAATTTGCCCGTGTTGTGTGTGTGTGTGCACAGGTGTCGAGACGTTAAACACCTGGCGACGGCAGGAAAAGGTTAACGCCGCACAAGGGGCTTTGTTCCGGATTACCGGATACAATTTCGACATAATGAACTAAGTGATGCAAAAGTTATTGAGGTATAAAATGCGGCATTACACTAGTACAGGCCCTGATGCATCCTACTGCGATGTTTTCCCTTTCTTTAGTTCTCCACTCCAAACCTGCTTGCTGGCTGCCTCCTCCTCTCTTATTACAGATGAAATGGAGAAAAGCTTTAATAGTTGTTTAATTTACACCATTAATCACCCTGTTATGCTATTACTGCTCACATTATTACTGCAATCTTCCAAGAAGCGTTTTTATAATTGCTTCCATTGTTCTAGTAGGGGTGGCCATGGAAACGATGAGACTGCTTGCTTACTGTAGAGTTAGTAACTGGGCCCAGGAACAGTAGGAAGACCGAGGCAGTCTAAAGCAACGAGCATTTATCATTTCCCATTCGGACAAATTCCGCAAACTAATCTCTCCTTCAGCCACGTGTTTGCCTGTATTTTACCCTCTATGCGGACTGACATTGGTTGTCTAGTGCAGTGACACAATCTGTCAAGTTGATGTACAGTTGAAGTCGGAAGTTTACATACACGTTAGTCAAATACATTTAAACTCAGTTATCCACAATTCCTGACATTTAATCCAAGTAAAAATTAGGATTAGGATCACCACTTTATTTTAAGAATGTGAAATGTCAGAATAATAGTAGAGAGAATGATTTATTTCAGCTTTTATTTCTTTCATCACATTCCCAGTGGGTCAGAAGTTTACATACACTTAATTAGTATTTGGTAGCATCGCCTTTAAATTGTTTAACTTGGGTCAAACGTTTCGGGTAGCCTTCCACAAGTGTCCCACAATAAATTGGGTGAATTCTGGCCCATTCCTCCTGTCAGAGCTGGTGTAACTGAGTTGTGTGTAGGCCTCCTTGCTCGCACACGCTTTTTCAGGTCTGCCTACAAATTTTCTATTGGATTGAGGTCAGGGTTTTGTGATGGCCACTCCAATACCTTGACTTTGTTGTCCTTTAGCCATTTTGCCACAACTTTGGAAGTATGCTTGGGGTCATTGTCCATTTGAAAGACCCATTTGTGACCAAGCTTTAACTTCCTGATTGATGTCTTGAGATGTTGCTTCAATATATCCACATAATTTTCCTACCTCATGATGCCATCTATTTTGTGAAGTGCACCAGTCCATCTTGCAGCAAAGCACCCTCACAACATGATGCTGCCACCCCCGTGCTTCACGGTTGAGATGGTGTTCTTTGGCTTGCAAGCCTCCCCCTTTTTCTTCCAAACATAACAATGGTCATTATGGCCAAACAGTTCTATTTTTGTTACATCAGACCCGAGGACATTTCTCCAAAAAGTACGATCTTTGTCCCCATGTGCAGTTGCAAACCGTAGTCAGGCTTTTTTATGGCGGTTTTGGAGCAGTGGCTTCTTCCTTGCTGAGCGGCCTTTCAGGTTATGACGATATAGGACTCATTTTACTGTGGATATAGATACTTTTGTACCTGTTTCCTCCAGCATCTTCACAAAGTCCTTTGCTGTTGTTCTGGGATTGATTGGCACTTTTCGCACAAAAGTACGTTCCTCTCTAGGAGACAGAACGCGTCTCCTTCCTGAGCGGTATGACGGCTGTGTGGTCCCATGGTGTTAATACTTGCGTACTATTGTTTGTACAGATGAACGTGGTACCTTCAGGCATTTGGAAATTGCTCCCAAGGATGAACCAGACTTGTAGAGGTCTACAATTTTTTTCGCTGATTTCTTTTGATTTTCCCATGATTTCAAGCAAAGAGGCACTGAGTTTGAAGGTAGGCCTTGAAATACATTCACAGGTACACCTCCAATTGACTCAAATTGTGTCAATTAGCCTATCAGAAGCTTCTACAGCCATGACATCATTTTCGTGAATATTCCAAGCTGTTTAACGGCACAGTCAACTTAATGTATGTCAATTTCTGATCCATTGGAATTGCGATACAGTGAATTATAAGTGAAATAATCTGTTTGTAAACAATTGTTGGAAAAATTACTTGTGTCATGGACAAAATAGATGTCCGAACTGACTTGCCAAAACTGTAGTTTGCTAACAAGAAATTTGTGGAGTGGTTGAAAAACGAGTTTCAATGACTCCAACATAAGTGTATGTAAACTTCCGACTTCAACTGTATAGTCAGGTTGATAAAGCCTTACATGGGTTTGGCGATCTTCCCGACTATGACCTAGGTAGTTGACCGAGCGACGTGCATCCTCTTGAGACGGCCATACTTACCGGCTAATAGAGAGTGATGGTTGATCCTAGCAGCAGTCAGTCAAGCTGCAGGAGGCCCCGGGGGCATTGGTGAGTAAACACTTTGGTTCACACACTACAAACACTGAAGCCAAGCCATGCATAAGGGAGCACATGTTGAACTCTGCTCCCTCCCTCCTCCCCGCGGTTCCGCCGCTCTGACAAGTTAATAACAGTCAGATCTCAGGCCCGGCTGTGGCTGAGGAGCATAGGGGGACTGGCAACTGCGCTCCCACTCAAGGGCGCTACTGACACCTCATCATGAGTCAAATGGAGTGGGATTGGCGGTGAGGGGGCGAGGCGGCCCGCGCTGGCGTAAAGTGAGGAGTGCGGCAGCTCGAGAATGACGGACGAGTCGGGGTGATTGAAAGAGCGAAGGGAGAAGAGGGCCTCTCCTGCCTCACACTTTTCTCTAGGTTTTTGGAGTGAGACGATGCGGGGACAAGAGAGGGGATGTGACACGCCTCAGAGCAACTAAGGGATGATGGAGTGACTGACAGTGCAGCCACTTAGTCAGGGTCAGGATCATGGTTGGGGATGAGACTTGACCAAGACAAAGTAAACCTTGTCTGAGCCAGAACGGCCCATAGGGCAGGAGCTTGTCTCATCTTTCTGTAGCGGGAGGATATGTATTGGCATTTGTTAGGATCCCCACACTCCTCCTTGTGTCCAAAACAATTACATCACAACAAAACAGCCTACATCATAAATAGCACAATACATCATACAATAATTATTACATCATTCCTCAATCATTACACATTTAGAATACAAAATGTACAATACAATACAATACAATAATATTACAATGCTTTTTATTGGACAAGTTTAGGTAGTCCCTCCCTTTTCAGTACGCTTTCTTCCATTTGGTTCCTAATGAATGTGACCCATGTCCAGACAAAACCAGGTTCAGAGACAGGTCTGGTGGTCTGGATCAGGGATATTGTTCAGTAAAAAAATAACAACGTGAATGAAGTCTCTGGGGTATTCGTTTTTTTCCTTCTGCTTGAATAAATTCACATTTTCATCGATTCAATCAGCCCAACTATGTTTACTGTCATACCAAATCCAATATCACCGGAGACCCATTAAAAGACAAATTGTGTTTTTGCATAATCGCAGATCATTTCCGGAGGTTGGTTTTTGATTGAACGTGACCTTAGATCCAACCTAATCAAGACTCCTGAAGTCCCTCTGTACTGAAGCATCAGGGAGGAAATGTCAAAGCACATTGGTCTGGCTAACGTCCAAGTACTCAGTGAGGATGTCTGGTCCCCCCGTCTACTCCCCGTCCACTTCCCTCCCTCCCACCACATAGTCTGTTTACGCCGACCTGGGTTTATTATTTTCATGTGGTTGTGATTCAGACGTTGACTTTCTGAGCTGTCTTGGCTGTGTTTGTGTGGCCATGTTTGATGTGCTTTGTTGTCCTTTGTGTTGTACGTTTCACACCTCCGTGATTCTGCCGCTCGTCGCCTCGCCAATGTCCTGAGAATATTCCAGCGACTTGAAAAAGGACTTTATTTGTTTCCGCGTTTGCGCTGCTATTCAAAATTCCCGACAGGCTTTGAAAGCTCTTTGTCAACCAATGTCAAGGCGGTGTGACAACAAATTGCGTTGTCAGAAATGACAGACATCGCTAAAGGAAAAACAAATAGATGAAAGCCAAGACTTGTTTCCGTTTATTATTTAATTTGTTAGACTTTTTTTCCAGACCTGCTTCTCCACGAAGAAAGAATACATATATTTTTTTCCAAATAATTTTAAATCATCTTTTCAATCCGTCCCTTTATTGGATAACAATAATGGTTTTGTGTAGTGGTTGGAAGGACATTGACGAAAATTGTTGCTACCAACTCCACATACAGTTTAGTCTTTCCTGAGCATGTTACCTGGTCAGGAAAACTCCAGGCCCCAGTTATAGCTAGGACCAGGTATAGGTAGGACCAGATCAAGGGGCATGTGTGTGAGTGTGTGTGTGTGTGTGTGTGTGTGTGTGTGTGTGAGCACAACGCACCAACCTCTGTTCATAGACAACATATACGCATTCTCCTCTCCAGTCCCCCACCACCCACGAGCCATAATCACATAGCCCACTTTAAACCGATCTCAAGTTATCTCTCAAAAAGCCAAGTTTTCCTATTGGACAATAAGAAGGAAGGAAAGAATAGAGACTATTTTTCTAAAAGAACAGTGTAATAGATATTTTATTGGTCCTTGTGAAGGGCAGCGCTGCTCAGCTCGGCTTGACATAGCTGCAGAAATAGTTTTATCTTCTTCCCCATTCAGCCTATTGATTCTCTCCACCAACATGAAAGGCATTGTGCTGGCTGTGGTGCTTTCATGTTTCTGTTCTGCATAGCTCTGTATCTGTATGCCTCTGTATTTAAACCCCAGCAACACGGACATATTCTGTAACACTGCTATACATTTCCCCTCAGTAGGAACTGCACAAATTCTATGGGCTGGTTTTCCTGGACCCAGATTATTTTCATTAAACCTGGTCCTGGACTAAACATTAATCCAAATGGAAAATCTCCATTGAAAATGCATGACTAATGTTAATCTGGGTCCAGGAAACCGGCTTGGTAGGTTCACTGGGTTTTCGTCCAATGGTGTATCCGTTCCATCTGGCGCCGTTGGTACGTTGGAGCGGTTCCGTTCAGGGGTATGCCTGTTCCGTTCTATTTCTAGTTACTTGATGCAGCACATTAGGTTTTAATGACCTCGTAAGCCCTGGATAACTCCGTTAGATAAACGCAGTGGATACGGAGATAACATTCCGTTATGATTTATTCACAAAGTGGCATGCAGTCATTCGTAGTGCTGCACTTCAGTGTAGCTCAGTTCGTTCTCTCACTTCTCGCCCGTTCTCTGCACCCACTGCCAGTCAAGGTGACTTACAGAAAGCTCCTCACGAGGAGATAAAATGGTTGCCATTTATCCAGGCGCATGCCATTATAGCCAGGGTCTGAGCTGCATTAGGCAGATTCTTCTCAAGGGCATTATAACAGCAGCGGTGACAGTTACACATCCGCGAGGAAGCGCGACATATCCACAACAACGACAGCTACTACTCTCAGCGACTGTTACGGTGCTAGCCAGAGAGACATTTTATCCCTCGGGCTGAGCTTCAAGAACTGTTCCAACACCGTGGAGGTAGTTCATCCTGGATCAAACTGCAACCCGTTAGAAAGCAATGATGCCTTATGTATTCTAGTAAACATACCAGGGTGCATATCTATTGGTAAAGTGTGATCATCGTTCAACATACGACTGTGAGCACTGAGAGGGACATGGAGGGAGAGATGTGATGGAGGGAGATTGAAGATGGAAAGTCAGAGAGAGATTGGCGACGGAGGGAGAGAATGAGAGAGAGAGAGAGAGAGAGAGAGAGGAGGGTTTACATGGGCGAGGGAATGAGATGGGTTGATGGAGGGAGAGTGAATGAGGGAGAGATGAGAGGGAGAGAATGAGATGGAAGAGAGAGCGAGAGAATGAGATGGGTTGATGGAGGGAGAGTGGATGAGAGAGGGAGGAAGGATAGAGTTGCATCAGCCTGGGTATTGTCAGCAGTCACACTTGTCAGCAGTGCTCTGATCTCATCTGGCTGATTACCTCTGTGCCATTGCCTTTGAAGCCTGGAGAGACAGACAGACGGGAAGACAGACGGCTGCTTTCCTACCACACTTTCCTGTCATCCTCCAATCCGTCATGTATTTTCTTTGAGGGGCACAGTGTTCACATCACGTCCAGACCCTCTCCCTTCTGGGTAGCACAGGTCGACGCTACACGGGTCTGATTGGGGATTGCACGTGGGGAGGGGAGAGGAGGGAGAGGAGAGACAGAGGCCAGTGTGAGGAAGATGCTTGTCTCAGACAGTCAGTGTGTCCAGGATCAGTAGCGGTGTCTGAAATGGGCCATTGTCAATAGTAGTACATAGTGTGGTATTTCAGACACAACCAGCGTGTCTCAGTAGTCCAACAGGGTTCTAATCCTCATCACAGTGGTCTGGTCCAGTCCACTGATTGTCTCTCTCTGTTAGTCATTACGCCTGATACACACTCACAGCCCCGATCCACACACCTGATCTGCCCAGCTTAGTGATTACAGGAACACTGTCTCAGACAACCCTGGTGATGCTGCAGTAGAGCACAGGTAATGTGATGGAGAGAGAAGGAGAGAAGGGAGGGAGAGAAGGAAGGGAGGGAGAGTGGGGAGGGAGGGAGAGTTTGGAGGGAGGGAGAGTGGGGAAGGAGAGAAGGGAGGGAGAGTGGGAAGGGAAAGAATACAGTATGTTGGTTGGTGAGAGAGGCAGGAGAGGTGAGTGAAAGACGGAGAGAGAGATAGAATATGTGGGAAGAAAAAGTGAGTGTGAAAATGAGAGGAGGGAGCAGGAATGTCAGATGGTAAGAGGGGAAGGAGGTAAGAAGTGAGGGAAAGAGGGGGAGAGAGGGAGGGAGAGAAAGCATCGGCCCAGCATTGTTGCCTGTGTGTAGAGGCAGGCAGCCCAAAAAAAGCACAGTGTCACCCTGTTGCTTAGAGACAGATGGTCCCCCCACCCGCATGGGGTGAAACGGGGGCCAGGGTGGAGAGAGGGGAGGGAGGAAGGGGGAGAGGAGGAGTGGGGAGAGCACCTTGGGGAGGAGAGGGGAGGGCATTGTGGGATAGGGCAGGAGGAGATGTTTATTTATTTTCTATTTTGTACTTGAACTATTTGCACATCGTTACAACACTGTAGATAGACATAATATGACATTTGAAATGTCTTTAATTTTTTGGAACTTATGAGAGCGTAATGTTTACTGTTCATTTTTTATTGTTCATTTCACTTTTGTTTATCTA
The DNA here is from genome assembly GCF_965601325.2 of Salmo salar. NCBI lineage: Eukaryota > Metazoa > Chordata > Actinopteri > Salmoniformes > Salmonidae > Salmo > Salmo salar. Next base: position 15,726,064 of record NC_138294.1, read on the forward strand.
TTTCACTTGCTTTGACAATGTAAACATACAGTGCATTTGGAAAGTTTTCAGGCCCCTTGACCTTTTCCACATTTTGTTATGTTAGTCTTCTTCTAAAATGGATTACATCGTTTTTTTCCCCTCATCTACCTACACATAATACCCCATAATGACAAAGCAGAAACAGGTATTTATTTATTTTTGCTAATTTCTTAAAAATAAAAACTGAAATGTCACATTTACATAACTATTCAGACCCTTTAGTTAGTACTTTGTTGAAGCACCTTTGGAAATGATTACAGACTTGAGTCTTCTTGGGTATGACGCTACAAGCTTGGCACACCTGTATTTGGGGAGTTTCTCCCATTCTTCTCTGCAGATCCTCTCAAGCTCTGTCAGGTTGGATGGGGAGCGTCGCTGCACAGCTATTTTCAGGTCTCTCCAGAGATGTTCGATCGGGTTCAAGTCCGGGCTCTGGCTGGGCCACTCAAGGACATTCAGAGACGTGTCCCCAAAGCCACTCCTGCGGTGCCTTGGCTGTATGCTTAGGGTCGTTGTCCTGTT